>NW_027016523.1:0-300000 GCF_036934945.1 Oncorhynchus masou masou
CATGTTAACATTAGAAGCCTCCTCTCTAAGTTTGTTCTATTCACTGCTTTAGCACATTCTGCCAACCCGGATGTTCTAGCTGTGTCTGAATCCTGGCTTAGGAAGACTACCAAAAATTCTGAAATTTTAATTCCAAACTACAACCTTTTCAGACAAGATAGAACTGCCAAAGGGGGCGGTGTTGCAATCTACTGCAAAGATAGCCTGCAGAGTTCTGTCCTACTATCCAGGTCTGTACCCAAACAATTTGAACTTCTACTTTCAAAAATCCACCTCTCTAAAAACAAGTCTCTCACCGTTGCAGTCTGCTATAGACCACCCTCTGCCCCCAGTTGTGCTCTGGACACCATATGTGAACTGATTGCCCCCCATCTATCTTCAGAGCTCGTGCTGCTAGGCGACCTAAACTGGAACATGCTTAACACCCCAGCCATCCTACAATCTAAACTTGATGCCCTTAATCTCACACAAATTATCAATGAACCTACCAGGTACCTCCCCAAAGCCTTAAACACGGGCACCCTCATAGATATCATCCTAACCAACTTGCCCTCTAAATACACCTCTGCTGTCTTCAACCAAGATCTCAGCGATCACTGCCTCATTGCCTGCATCCGTAATGGGTCAGCGGTCAAACGACCCCCACTCATCACTGTAAAACGCTCCCTGAAACACTTCAGCGAGCAGGCCTTTCTAATCGACCTGGCCGGGGTATCCTGGAAGGATATTGATCTCATCCCGTCAGTAGAGGATGCCTGGATATTTTTTTAAATGCCTTCCTAACCATCTTAAATAAACATGCCCCATTCAAGAAATGTAGAACCAGGAACAGATATAGCCCTTGGTTCTCCCCAGACCTGACTGCCCTTAACCAACACAAAAACACCCTATGGCATTCTGCATTAGCATCGAACAGCCCCCGTGATATGCAGCTGTTCAGGGAAGCTAGAAACCATTATACACAGGCAGTTAGAAAAGCCAAGGCTAGCTTTTTCAAGCAGAAATTTGCTTCCTGCAACACTAACTCAAAAAAGTTCTGGGACACTGTAAAGTCCATGGAGAATAAGAACACCTCCTCCCAGCTGCCCACTGCACTGAAGATAGGAAACACTGTCACCACTGATAAATCCACCATAATTGAGAATTTCAATAAGCATTTTACTACAGTCAACAGCACTGCACCCCCCACAGCAACTCGCCCAAGCCTTCCCCATTTCTCCTTCTCCCAAATCCGTTCAGCTGATGTTCTGAAAGAGCTGCAAAATCTGGACCCTTACAAATCAGCCGGGCTAGACAATCTGGACCCTTTCTTTCTAAAATTATCTGCCGAAATTGTTGCCACCCCTATTACTAGCCTGTTCAACCTCTCTTTCATGTCGTCTGAGATCCCCAAAGATTGGAAAGCACTGCGGTCATCCCCCTCTTCAAAGGGTGGGACACTCTTGACCCAAACTGCTACAGACCTATATCTATCCTACCATGCCTTTCTAAGGTCTTCGAAAGCCAAGTCAACAAACAGATTACTGACCATTTCAAATCTCACCATACCTTCTCTGCTATGCAATCTGGTTTCAGAGCTGGTCATGGGTGCACCTCAGCCACACTCAAGGTCCTAAACGATATCTTAACCGCCATCGATAAGAAACATTACTGTGCAGCCGTGTTCATTGATCTGGCCAAGGCTTTCGACTCTGTCAATCACCACATCCTCATCGGCAGACTCGACAGCCTTGGTTTCTCAAATGATTGCCTCGCCTGGTTCACCAACTACTTCTCTGATAGAGTTCAGTGTGTCAAATCGGAGGGTCTGCTGTCCGGACCTCCGGCAGTCTATGGGGGTGCCACAGGGTTCAATTCTTGGACCGACTCTCTTCTCTGTATACATCAATGAGGTCACTCTTGCTGCTGGTGAGTCTCTGATCCACCTCTACGCAGACGACACCATTCTGTATACTTCTGGCCCTTCTTTGGACACTGTGTTAACAACCCTCCAGGCAAGCTTCAATGCCATACAACTCTCCTTCCGTGGCCTCCAATTGCTCTTAAATACAAGTAAAAGTAAATGCATGCTCTTCAACCGATCGCTACCCGCTCCTACCCGCCTGTCCAACATCACTACTCTGGACGGCTCTGATTTAAAATACGTGGACAACTACAAATACTTAGGTGTCTGGTTAGACTGTAAACTCTCCTTCCAGAACCATATCAAATATCTCCAATCCAAAGTTAAATCTAGAATTGGCTTCCTATTTCGCAACAAAGCATCCTTCACTCATGCTGCCAAACATACCCTTGTAAAACTGACCATCCTACCTATCCTCGACTTTGGCGATGTCATTTACAAAATAGCCTCCAATACCCTAATCAACAAATTGGATGCAGTCTATCACAGTGCAATCCGTTTTGTCACCAAAGCCCCATATACAACCCACCATTGCGACCTGTACGCTCTCGTTGGCTGGCCCTCGCTTCATACTCGTCGCCAAACCCACTGGCTCCATGTCATCTACAAGACCCTGCTAGGTAAAGTCCCCCCTTATCTCAGCTCGCTGGTCACCATAGCATCTCCCACCTGTAGCACACGCTCCAGCAGGTATATCTCTCTAGTCACCCCCAAAAACAATTCTTTCTTTGGCCGCCTCTCCTTCCAGTTCTCTGCTGCCAATGACTGGAACGAACTACAAAAGCACTGAAACTGGAAACACTTATCTCCCTCACTAGCTTTAAGCACCAACTGTCAGAGCAGCTCACAGATTACTGCACCTGTACATAGCCCACCTATTTTTTTAGCCCAAACAACTACCTCTTTCCCTACTGTATTTAATTTATTTATTTTGCTCCTTTGCACCCCATTATTTTTATTTCTACTTTGCACATTCTTCCATTGCAAATCTACCATTCCAGTGTTTTACTTGCTATATTGTATTTACTTTGCCAGCATGGCCTTTACCTCCCTCATCTCACCTCATTTGCTCACATCGTATATAGACTTGTTTATACTGTATTATTGACTGTATGTTTGTTTTGCTCCATGTGTAACTCTGTGTCGTTGTATGTGTCGAACTGCTTTGCTTTATCTTGGCCAGGTCGCAATTGTAAATGAGAACTTGTTCTCTTGTTCTCTTGTTCAACTTGCCTACCTGGTTAAATAAAGGTGAAAAAAAATAAAAAAAATAAAAATAAAAATATGGGCGTCATGACTTGAATTCCTTATGTATCTGACAGCTTAAAGCCCCCATGCAGTCTGTGTGTCTAATAAATCCCTGTGTATGTTTATTTCATGAAAATAACTCCTAATAAATTGTTCATAATTTCCATGAGCCTCCTTTTGCCATTGATAGGAATTGAAATATATTTCCATACAAAGTCCTGATTGGCAGATAGGATCGTCTACACTCTAGAGCTTACCCCGCTTACGCAGTCATAGTAGGAGGATACATATGTAAATAAAAGGTGACTGGTCATTGGTCACGCCAATGTCATGCTGTTTGCCAAAACCTCCATCCCACCTGAACTGGCTGAAATTCCAGGTGTTTTTTCTTCTTCAAAAAGATCTTACACTAAAAGTGAGTGTTATTTCAACCTCATATTGTGGAAATATAAAAAATAAATAAACAGGAAATCATATATTTGACTGCACTGCCCCATTAAATACAACTAACACGATCCACTAATTGAGGATATAATGAGATACCACTCTAGCAATACTGTTATACTGCAAAATATCACACACTCGCACCTTCATTTTGGAATGCAAACAACAGTATCAATGGAAGTCTTAGGCAGGGCATTCCTATGCACAGTAGCTCCCCACTGCTACAGGAATAGCCTAAATCAATAGGGAACTAGTGAAACCTTTCGCCGCAGGTAGCTATTCTACTCAAGCAGGGAAAGCTCATTCACCCAGAACAAATGGGCTTTGCTAAAAATTTAAAAAACCTTGTGTAATCCTCTCCTCCTCCTCCTTTACTCTCCTCTCCTCATCCACAACCATGCTCTCCTTCTTTACCATGTTCTCTTCCTCCACCCTCTCCTACTCCTTAACAACCACCATATTATTCTCAACCAACTCTCCTCCCTCTCTCAGTATTCAGCACCCCACTGTTCAATTGCTCCTCTGCTGGTTGCAGTGCTGGAATGTCAGGAAGAATGGTGGCCCCAGTCCTGTACATAACAAATCTAATCTCGCACAAATATTCATCACATGGGTCACACTCCAATGCGAGGCAATCTGTGTCCCAAGAGACGAAGTCATTAGACATTACCGCCCTGCTATTCAAATTGCAAACAAGAGGCAAAGGAACCGAACAGAGATATCAGGCTCCTGTATAGTTTGTCCTTGTAATGAGATTGCAGCACCAGTAACTATTAATTGCTATAATTATATCCCCTTCCTCCTTATCATGACTGTCAAATGACTTTGCCTAAATAACTTGTGGAAAGATACTCACCTGTCCTATTGTGTTGTTGCTGATATATTCAACATTGTCAAACCCTGATCTGTTTCACCTGTCAGTGTGATTGTCTCCACCCCCCTCCAGGTGTTGCCCATCTTCCCCATTACCCCCCTGTGTATTTATACCTGTGTTGTCTGTCTGTGCCAGTTCTTCTTGTTTGTTCAAGCCTATCAGTGGTTTGTTGTGTGCCAGGCACAGCGGTTTCTTGAAAGCATAATGGTCGGCAGGGTAGCCTAGTGGTTAGAGCGTTGGACTAGTAACCAGAAAGCTGCGAGTTCAAACCCCTGAACTGACAAGGTACAAATCTGTTGTTCTGCTCCTGAACAGGCAGTTAACCCACTGTTCCCAGGCCGTCATTGAAAATAAGAATGTGTTCTTAACTGACTTGCCTGGTTAAATAAAGGTAAAAAAATTTTTTTTTTTGCTAAATTCCAGCAAATTAAATTATTTTTATTGAACTCTTTGGGAGGAAATCCATGTCCAATCCTACTGAAAGGAATTGAAAGCAGGACCCCCAACTCTGATAGTAAGGATGTGCAGGATTCAGCACACGTCTACATGAAATCCATCCACACTGTCCTGCAAGCTGCTATAGCACAGAGGAAGTCTGAGAGACAATGTCAGAGTCCATCAAATACACAACACAGACTCTCATTTGATATATCTGTTTCCTTCTGGGCTAATGGCTCTCTGAGTTTATCATCCCCTTTTATCTTATTTACTGCTGAGACGCAGACTGAGAATCACATGTGCTCTGGGTGCCTGGAGTGCCCTGGTTTTGGAGTAGAGGGGCTATGGGCCACTGTAGTGGTAATGCATGTTGTTGTTACAGGGTAAATACCGCAGTCACAAGGAAAATATATCACATTACCAAGTATGAGTTTACTGTATGTAGTTTACAGTATGCTGCTACATCAATCTAGAATCTCATTCCCTTTCCCCACTAGCTAACACCAGGAGTGGGGAGCTGTGTTTTGAATAATTTACAGACAGCTTCAAAGAGCCAGGGGCTGCTTGGAGTTGAGGGTAGCTGTGTGGTGTCATATTCAACACACCCTCAGGCTATGAAAACTGTGGACCAGGTACTGTCCTGTCCTGTACATCAAGTTTCTATGTTATTTCCCATTTATCCTCCTGTCATCTCTGTTCCTTCAAGCCTTCATCCTGACTGGATCAACACAGGGGAGATGGATGAAGTCAGATTTGCTTCAAGCAGAAGGCAACAACGTGCTGAATATGCTGAGCCATTCTGTTTTGGGGTTTCACAACATAAGAAGTGAGTCAAAGCCGGTGATTACACGACCGATTTAACCACCATGATGAATTCTCCCTGAGGTAATAACGCATCTGCCTATGACGTGAAAGTAAAAAACCTTCAACAGCTACAGCGTAATGATACCTAACTCATACCGGGGAAATCAGAGTGCGGGCCCTAAACGGTTGAGCAATTCAATAGAAGCGTTTTCATATTTATTTGCAGTGCTGCATTTCAACCTGACATCTCCTCCACAACGGCTTTACTGAATCTGATTGCTACAACCAGAAAGGTCTGGATTCTTTTGTCGCAGAATTGTTGACGCCGCTCTCTCTCCTTTCGCAACTGACAGGTGACAGTGATTGTAGTATTAGCTCCTGTTTCTGTGGAGAACAGTGCACTTGAAAGACATTTGCAATTACATTTAACCCCTCCTGACACCCTCCATCTTTCTTCCTCTCTCCCTCTCTTTCCCCCCAAGCCAATTACATAGGAAGGGAATGATAAGCTATGTTGAATGGTAAGCCATGTTGTCCCCTGCCTCAGTTTCGTTAGCTTCTGTAGGTTGTGTCTAAAATGCTGGTGTTGGCACATGCAGCCATTGATTTTGATTTGGGGCCCTCTGTCTCCCACCTGAGTACATCTGAGGGAGAGACTACAGCAATTAGGGCCAGCAGCATACTTGACCATTTGATAGAGGCTCAACGTCCATCTCCAGCTCTCTAGCTGCATCCCCAGAAACGGTTTTGATGAGGGCCCTAAATGAGTGTTTGAACATGAAAAGGCATGACTCGGCATGCTCTGTAGTGGCACACACCCAAAATAAAAAAGAGACCTTCAGCAGTTTGCCTCTGATTTCCCTAAATCATTACCCAGCCTCTAAACCACAGTGGAAGGTGAACCTTTATGGATGTGTGACATTAAAGGTGTAAAATAGAGGATGTGAGGATATGCCAATCCCTTGATGTGGCGTCATCAAAAAAGTGATGTCAGCGCACTCCAAAAAAGTTCTGATCTGGCAAATAAGACGTATATGGTCAAGTTCACCCCAATGATTTACTGCTTTGTCAGCCTGATCCTCCTCCTCTCAACTCTGTGGTTGAGCAGGAAACGCTCAGTGCTTATCATTGCTGATCCACAGATGGAATTGGGCATGTTTGAAAACCTTGCAGCCCTATGGGTCACTACTGGGGAAATATGGAGAAACATAGAGGAACAGTAGTAGGCCCTGTTTCAGTTTCTGGGCTGAAAACAGAAGGCCTTCCCTTCTGCTCAATGGCATTTGCCTTAGCCAAATGGCATCCATTGAGAATGGGGAGCAATTATCATGAAAAGAACAGCATGGATGTCTTATTGATACAGCATGGATTTCTTATTAAAAGTTAATTCTAAATAAAAATAAAAACACATTTCCATATTTTCATTAAAACACGTAAAAAAAATAGGCCAACCTCCAACTTTCCTCATCCAATTACACATAAATTGAAATTCAATTGATCAAGTGCCCTTCATTTTTGAATGCACTTATTTTACAAATCATAGCATATTCAGCAAGATTTAGTGTTCTCCAAATGAACTCAAATGCAATTTGAATAGCCCCTCAATTCATCTTAGAGAAGTTATGTGATAATCAACAATTACAGTGCCTTCAGAAAGTATTCAGACCCCTTGGTTGTTTCCACAATTTGTTACAGCCTTATTCTAAAATGTTTGTTTTTTTAATCCTTAGCAATCTACACACAATATCCCATTATGACAAAGCAAAAACAGGTTTGTAGAAAAAAAATAAAAAAATACCTTATTTACATAGGTATTCAGACCCTTTGCTATGAGACTCAAAATTGAGCTCAGGTGCATCAGGTTTCCATTAATCATCCTTGAAATGTTTCTACAACTTGATTGGAGTCCACCTGTGGTACATTAAATTTGTTGGACATGATTTGGAAAGGCACACACCTGTCTATATAAGGTTACAGTTGACAGTGCATGTCAGAGCAAAAACCAAATCATGAGGTCAAAGGAATTGTCAGTAGAGCTCTGAGACAGGATTGTGTTGAGGCACAGATCTGGGGAAGGGTACCAAAAAATGATTGCAGCATTGAAGGTCCCCAAAAACACAGTGGCCTCCATCATTCTTAAATGGAAGAACTTTGGAACCACCAAGACTCTTCCTAGAGCTGGCCGCCCGGCCTAACTGAGCAATCGGGGGAGGGCCTTAGTCAGGGAGATGACCAAGAACCCGAATGTCACAGAGCTCTAGAGTTCCTCTGTGGAGATCGGAGAGCCTTCCAGAAGGACAACCATCTCTGTAGCACTCCACCAATCAGGCCTTTATGGTAGAGTGGCCAGGCGGAAGCCACTCCTCAGTAAAAGGCACATGACAGTCCACTTGGAGTTTACCAAAAGGAACCTAAAGACTCTCAGACCATGAGAAACAAGATTCTCTGGGGGAAACCTGGCATCATCCTTACGGTGAAGCATGGTGATGGCAGCATCATGCTGTGGGGATGTTTTTCATTGGCAGGGGGAATCGAGGGAAAGATGAACGGAGCAAAGTACAGAGAGATCCTTGATGAAAACCTGCTCGAGCGCTCAGGACCTCGGACTGGGGCGAAGGTTCAGCTTCCAACAGGACCCTAAGCTCACAGCCAAGACAACGCAGGAGTGGCTTCAGGACAATTCTCTGAATGTCCTTGAGTGGCCCAGCCAGAGTCCGGACTTGAACCCGGTCTAACATCTCTGGAGAGACATAAAAATAGCTGTGCAGCAATGCTCCCCATCCAACCTGACAGAGCTTGAGAGGATCTGCAGAGAAGAATGGGAGAAACTCCCCAAATACAGGTGTGCCAAGCT
Source organism: Oncorhynchus masou masou (assembly GCF_036934945.1). Taxonomy (NCBI): domain Eukaryota; kingdom Metazoa; phylum Chordata; class Actinopteri; order Salmoniformes; family Salmonidae; genus Oncorhynchus; species Oncorhynchus masou. The sequence goes on from NW_027016523.1 coordinate 8,566, forward strand.
TGAAGCATCATACCCAAGAAGACTCCATGCTGTAATCGCTGCCAAAGGTGCTTCAACAAGTAAAGGGTCTGAATACTTATGTAAATATAATATTTCAGTTTTACATGTTTTTTATAAATTAAACATTTGTGAAAACCTGTTTTTTCTTTGTCATTATGGGGTATTGTGTGTAGATCGATGATTTCATTCATTTCTATAACTTTCTAAAAACAGAATTCCACTTTGACATTATGGGGTATTGTGTGTGTAGACCAGTTTTAAATTCAGGCTGTAACACAACAAAATGTTGGAAAAAGGTCTGAATAATTTGCGGAGGGTTGTCCGATGGTTGTCCTCACATAGTATGCATTTCAAATAAAGTGTATACTATCTTTAACTCCTAGCTTAAGTTTATACAATGCAAAAATTGCTTTATTCTTAATAGAAAAGTAGCTGGAACTACAGGCACACAGCAACGTGGTGACCTACGTATTGCTGGTGAAAGTGCCAGACTTGTGTCAGGCATACAGTGCCTTCAAAAAGTATTCACACCCTTTTCCACATTTTGTTGTGTTACAGCCTGAATTTAAAACTGATCTACACACACAATACCCCATAATGTCAAAATGGAATTATGTTTTTCGAAAGTTTTAGAAATTAATTAAAAATGAAAGCTGAAATGTCAATAAGTATTCAACCCCTTTGTTATGGCAAGTCTAAATAAGTTCAGGAGTAAACATTTGCTTAACAAGTCACTTAAAAAGTTGCATGGGCTGGTCGGTAGCAGCTTAATGGGGGAGAACAGGCTTGTGGTAATGGCTGGAGCAGAATAGTGGAATAGTATCAAATGTGTTTCCATGTGTTTGATCCCATTCTGTTGACTCCATTCCAGCCATTATTACGAGCCGTCCTTCCCTCATCAGCCTCCACTGGTGTGCAATAATAGTGTTTAACATTTTTTGAATGACTACCTCATCTCAAAAAGAGAATTTCAACCACAGATTCACCCACAAAGACAGGGGAGGTTTTCCAATGCCTCGCAAAGAAGGGCACCTATTGGTAGATGGGTAAAAATAAAAACAGACCCTGAAAATCTTTTTCAGCATGAATATATTAATTACACTTTGGATGGTGTATTAATACACCCAGTCACTACGAAGATAAAGGTGTCCTTCCTAACTCAGTTGCCGGAGAGGAAGGAAACTGCTCAGGGATTTCACAATGAGTCCAATGTTGACTCCTGTTGAAACTCCCCATCCCGGATCCGGGATCGTGACTAAAGCCTCAGGCTCATTAGCATAACGCAACATTAACGATTTCTGAAAATCGCAAATAAAATGAAAATAATGCGCCTGCTCTCAAGCTTAGCCTTTTCTTAACAACACTGTCATCTCAGATTTTCAAAATATGCTTTTGAACCATAGCAATTGACTAATTTGTGTAAGAGTATGCTAAGCTAGCTTAGCATTTTGAGTAGCATTTAGCACGCAACATTTTCACAAAAACCAGATAACCAAATAAATAAAATCATTTACCTTTGAAGAGCTTCGGATGTTTTCAATGAGGAGACTCTCAGTTACATACCAAATGCGCAGTTTTTCCTGAAAGCGTCTGTTTGTAGGAGAAATCGTTCCGTTTTGTACATCACATTTGGCTACCGAAACGAACCGAAAATTCAGTCACCTACAACGGCAAACTTTTTCCGAATTAACTCCATAATATCGACCGAAACATGGCAAACGTTGTTTGGAATCAATCCTCAAGTTGTTTTTTCACATATCTCTTCATTGATATATCGTTCGTGGAAGCCTGCATTCTCCTCTGAATTCTGTGGAAAAATACTTGCAGCTGACTTTGCGCACCAATTTCGGCGCAGGACACCGGGCGGACACCTGGTAAATGTGGTCTCTTATGGTCAATCTTCCAATGATATGCCTACAAATACGTCACAATGCTGCAGACACCTTGGGGAAACGACAGAAAGGGCAGACTTACTCCTCTCGCATTCACAGCCATATAAGGAGACAATGGAAAACAGAGCCTCAAAAATCCTGCTCATTTCCTGGATGCCGTCTCATCTTGGTTTTGCCTGAAGCTCACGTTCTAGGGCACGCACAGAAAATATCTTTGCAGTTCTGGACACGTCAGAGTGTTTTATTTCGAAAGCTATCAATTATATGCATAGTCGAGCATCTTTTTGTGACAAAATATCTTGTTTAAAACGGGAACGTTTTTCATCCAAAAATGAAATTGCGCCCCTAGAGTTTCAACAGGTTAAAACAGTTACAGTTTAATGGCTGTGATAGGAGAAAACTGAGGGTGGATTAACAACAATGTAGTTACTCCACAATAGTAACCTAATTGACAGAGTGAAAAGAATACAGCCTGTACAGAAGAAAAATATTCCAAAACAAGGCACTAAGGTAATATTGCAAAAAATGTGGGAAAGCAATTCACTTTTTGTCCTGAATACAAAGTGTTAGGTTTGGGGCCAATCTAATAAAACCCATTACTGAGTACCCCTCTCCATATTTTCAAGCATAGTGGTGGCTACATCATATTATGGGAATGCTTGTAATCATTAAGGACTGGGGAGTTTTTCAGGATGAAAATAAACGGAATGGAGCTAAGCACAGGCAAAATCAAAGACAAAAACCTGGTTCAGTCTGCTTTCTACCAGATATTGGAAGATGAATTCACCTTTCAGCAGGACAATAACCTAAAACACAAGGCCAAATCTACACTGGAGTTACTTACCAAGGCGACATTGAATGTTCAAAGTGGTTGAGTTACAGTTCTGTAACTCTGCTTGAAAATATATGGCAAGACCTGAAAATGGTTGTCTAGCAATTATCAACAACCAATTTGACAGAGCTAGAAGAATCTTGAAAAGAATAATGGGCAAATGTTGCATAATCCAGGTGTGGAAGCTCTTAGAGACTTACCCAGAAAGACATACAGTAGCTGTAATCGCTACCAAAGGCAATTCTAACATGTATTAACTAAGGGGGTTGTATGCTTATCTAATCAAGACATTTCAGCTTTTCATTATTAGAGTAGGCTATTTTGTGTATATTGTTGATAAGAAATTACAATTAAATCAATTTTAATCACACTTTGTAATACAACAAAATGTGGAAAAAGTTAAGGGGTGTGAATATTTTTTGAATGCACTGTATATATTGTTCAGCATATCCTGCACAATCCCATTACCCAAGAGGCAGTGCAATTCCTGCTTGAAATACTACCTTAGTATTTGCCTATTTTGCTATTAATAAAACACAGTTTTAGCTCCAGAAATGCAGTCATCATTCAGCAGTCAACCTTCTGCAGCGATAGCTAACATTGACTTACTGATGGCAAATATTTGTATAAACTATAGGCCTAAAGGACATGACAACTCAAGTCTATTTCAACATCGGCTGCAGTATGTGCAGATGATTATTGGCATACACACCTCTACAAGTGAGTGACACGACAAGCCTTTCAGTCACTGATGCTCATTGCCAAAACCACCTTCACCACACCTTCAAAGTTTGCGGGATCACTTTGCCATCAGCAGATCTGCCAAACCTAGAGTGTGCTGCATTCTCAAAGATTTAACAGAGCCAACTATTCCTTGGTAATCAGACACAACACTTCGGAAAATACAAAAGTTTCTGCCAGAAAGCTTTTTATGAACGACTTGACACATTTCAGAGCACACAAAGTGGAGTGTGGAAGGAGAATGAGAGAAATTAGATAGTGAGCAATCAAATCAAAATGAAATCAAATGTTATTGGTCACATACACATATTTACACAACGGCAATTACTGAACTATTGTGAAATACCTTTTTCTGATCTTTTTAAACACAATCAAAGGATAATTTTTTCCAATAGCATAAGTGAAATGTATTTATTAGACTGTTAGAATGTTTAAGGCAAAATGACTGCTCATTAGCTCAAAGGGGGTCCGTTTAGGCCCAGGTGTTGTAGTGTTAAGCTTCTCATTAAGTCATCACCTAACATTTTCATAGGAAGGTTCCAGTGATGTGCAAGGGCTGTTTCCAAGAGACCATTCCCTTGATGTCAAATAGAATTTTCCCAGAACGTGGTAACCATGTTCTCATAATATTCTATATTAGGGTCTTTCCATAAATATCATGGCCAATGTGTGACATTGGGATCAACATTTGTAAATGGTTTGAAACAAAAAATATATATATATTTTAATACAGTCCACATGTGAACTTAGAGGAATAGATGCAAATTCACCCATAACTCCACCTACACAACAACATAAGTCTAGGACTATACATCCTTTAAACACGGTTCAATTTACCTCAAGCATCCAAAAAGTGTACAATTGAGATAAAACAAAAAAATATTCCATTACCAATTTAAGAATATATATTTTTTTTTTAAATTGGGCCTTGCCAATGCATTGATATTCAAATTATTATTACATTCTAAAACAGGGATGGGCAACTTTAATAGGGGTGGGGGCAACATAAGTTCTCATCATAAGAAAACTGTTGGTGCACAACCAAACTACTATTCTACATCGCAACAGTAAATTGAGACCCAGACTGAGTTGCTTTCCCCCAAAATGTTTTATAAATGTTTTTGTGGAATTGTATCCGATGGGGTTTGGCCCGTTGGCCGCCGTTGTCCATTCCTGTTTTAAAATATGTGAAAATAATGTTGGAAATGCCTGACTAAATAAATTGGATGCATGCATGGCAATTTCTCTGTAGCATATATGGCTGACGCAGACACACATAATAAAATCATGAATAGCAGTAATATTAATCTAACCATTGGGAAGCTCACCATCGCTGTTTATTTTTGTAATGGAAGGACTTGCATGGAAAACCAAGTTAAAGCCAGTATTAGATGTTGTCGTCTTCATAATAACCACACACACCGAGGTAAAGACAGTTTCAGGTTGGATATTCGACGGATATTCGCCTGTAGTTTTCCTTATGTCCCACCAACAGCAGATAGGGACAGTCAACATAGTGAGAAATCACATTTGTCAAATTTCAACAGCTCTTTAACCATCACTCATAACACTTTCAAAACTGGTTCTAGCTAACCCGATGGCATAGACACACATTGCACACACTTTTTTGGGGTCAATTTATATCTCACACTATTTTAAATTATTTATTTACATATTTGAATTTCAATAGGTCCTTGGTCTTCCACTGACTACCCTTCTATATTGCACACCCTTTAGTTTGTCCATTTTCATCTCACACGATTTAACTTGAATTTTTCACATTTTAAAATTTCAATAGCTCCTTGGTCATGTGACCTATTGACTTCAAACATGGGATCAGAATATCCACTCAGTGGGCCTACACGTTGCACAGCCTTAAGTTTGTCCATTTTCATCTCACATGATTTTACATGGATTTTTCCAAATTTAAAATGTCAATAGCTCCTCGGTCATGTTAAACTTTGTTTTGTTTTAGACGGAATGTTTTGCATGACAACGCTGGTTCCATGTGCTGTGCCTAGGAATGAAGACAACAGAGTAAAGAACACAAACTGGAAGTGCTGTCTTTGTTGTTGATAATGTATGCTATACCCCATCCACACTGAAGAGGCTCTGAAATGTACATCAACCAGGGATAAAGAGAAAGTTAACACTGTGAAATGTTTCGTACTTATTTGAAGTAAAGTGTCTGTTGACATGTTGGAAAAGATTAAAGTTCTACAATTTCTGTTTAATTTATCAATATTACATTTTTATTCATTGGTTTACTGGCCACCATGACTGTGGATACATGTTCAGTATGTGTATTGACCAGCAAACCCACTGCAGCCTACCTCACCAGCTCACTCTTCATCCCTGCTTTGGACAAGTAATAGCATGACTCTGTACTTTGCCCTTTTCCTTTATGGTTTATATTAACGATGAAAGGAGATATTATCTGTCTCTCTCCTATTGTTTTACCGCTGTTAAATACTGTGGCAAAATAAAAAACAGGGAAAATATGTACTTAGAACTACCAATTATTATAGATAAATATTAAAGAAAAGGGTAAACACAACACTGGACTGAACCCCCTAATTGTCAAACTAATATTAATGTACAACAATATAGAAGATACATGACTAGAGGTTATGCAATATGACCAAGGAGCTATTGAAATGTAAAACTATGAAAAATGTATGTTACACCGCGTGAGTATACAGTACAAACAAGAGTGCGCAATATAGGAGGTTAGTCAATGTACATTGACTCAGTAGGTCACATGACCAAGGAGCTATTGACATTTTAAATTTAGAAAAATGTATGTAAAAACATGTGAGATGAACATGGACAAACTAAAGGGTGTGCAATATATAAGGGTAGTCAATGAACATTCTGAGCCTTGTTGGAGGTCAGTAGGTCACATGACCAAGGAGCTATTGAAATTCAAATGTAAAACAGTTTGTACTTTGTTTATGCTCCCTAACTAATTCAACTAGGAATACAAAATGCTGCTCACATTTCCACATGTTCATTAGCTTTGGAAAGCGAATTAATGTCCAAATCGTGAAAATAAGACCTGTGCAACATCATAATACTTATTTGGAGTCTGTGGCTCAAGTGGTTTGAAAGCGTGAATAGCTGTTGAATATCCAACTTCAAACGGTCTTTACCTCGGTTAACCGCACGTGGTTTTAAGCCAGTGTAGCGCAACACCCTTCAATTGAATTGGCAAAAAAACAAACAAAAGTGCCACACCTCTCACAAAAACGGATACAAAAATGAAACTTGTAAATTGGCAAAAATTATTACAAGGACTTTTCAAGCACCAAATTGAGGAAATGTATTTAAGGTAGGCCTATTCTAGTACTTGAATTTCTCAGCTCCAAATTCAAGTAACTACTTCAAGCCCCTTGTGTTGTTTAAAATTGCAGGTGTAACATGGAAACCAACATTTATTTCTCCATTTATTTCATTACCAGATCATACTGTGAAGAAATCAAATGAAATCAAATCAATGTTTATTTGTCACGTGCACCGAATACAACAGGTGTAGTAGACCTTACAGTGAAATGCTTACTTACAGGTTCTAACCAATAGTGCAAAAAAGGTACTCGGTGAACAATAGGTAAGTAAAGAAATAAAAACAACAGTAAAAAGACAGTGAAAAATAAAAGTAGCGAGGCTATAATAGTAGCTAGGCTATATACAGACACTGGTTAGTCAGGCTGATTGAGGTAGTATGTACATGTAGATATGGTTAACGTGACTATGCATGTATGATGAACAGAGAGTAGCAGTAGCGTAAAAGAGGGGTTGATGGGTGGCGGGACACAATGCAGATGGCCTGGTTAGCCAATGTGCGGAGGCAATGGTTGGTCGGGCCAATTGAGGTAGTATGTACATGAATGTATAGTTAAAGTGACTATGCATATATGATAAACAGAGAGTAGCAGCAGCATAAAAGAGGGGTTTGGGGGTGGCACATAATGCAAATAGTTCGGGTAGCCATTGATTACCTGTTCTTATGGCTTGGGTGTAAAAAACTGTTGAGAAGCATTTTTGTCCTTGACTTGGCACTCCGGTACCGCTTGCCATGCGGTAGTAGAGAGAACAGTCTATGACTGGGGTGGCTGGGGTCTTTGACAATTTTTAGGGCCTTCCTACTTCACCACCTGGTGTAGAGGTCCTGGATGGCAGGCAGCTTAGCCCCAGTGATGTACTGGGCCACACTTACTACCCTCTGAAGTGCCTTGCGGTCGGAGGCCGAGCAGTTGCCGTACCAGGCAGTGATGCAACCATGCTCTTGATGTTGCAGCTGTAGAACCTTTTGAAGATCTGAGGACCAATGCCAAATCTTTTTAGTTTCCTGAGGGGGAATAGGCTTTGTTGTGCCCTCTTCACGACTGTCTTGGTGTGTTTGGACCATTCTAGTTTGTTGGTGATGTGGACACCAAGGAACTTGAAGCTCTCAACCTGCTCCACTACAGCCCCATCGATGAGAATGGGGCTTGCTCGGTCCTCCTTTTCCTGTAGTCCACAATCATCTCCTTAGTCTTGGTTACGTTGAGAGATAGGTTGTTATTCTGGCACCTGACCGGGTGGAAGCCCACTAGGCTATGTAATATGTTGTCATTATATACAGAAAAACGTATAGGAAGAGTGTTGGGTGTTGCGCAATCAAGTCTATCCTACACAATTGCTCAGTGTAGTCTCGGCGTCCGATCCGAGGCACAAAAACATCTCTCTGTTAAATGTAACAAGAACCTGCAGTAAATCAAGCAGACAACAACAGATGATCAACACCTTAAAATTGTCTCATTCATCCCCCCTCCTCTCCCCTGTCACTATTCCCCAGGTGGTTGCTGTAAATGAGAATGTGTTCTCAGTCAACTTACCTGGTAAAATAAGGGTAAAATAAATAAATAGAAACATACATATTATATCCAATGTGGATCCAGGCATAACAGTCTTCACTGGCAAAACAAATGAGACACCCAAAATAGTCTGGACATTCCTCGCGAACATATTTTTTAACATTTGGGCTGTAGTTGCATCACATGTGGTAACACAACAGCTCTTCTTCACTTGACTGTCATTCATAACATTCCTTCCTGGATCAGATGATGATGTGTGAAAATATCACAGCGTAATTAAACAGCTTGACACCAAATGTGCATCCAACAAGAATTATGCATAATTATTGAAGAACCACGTTAATGACATTATTGATTTAGGTTTTAAGTATCAAGTTAAGGTTGACTCTCTCAGTTAAAAGCATTCGATTTTGCAGTAACTTTTGTGTTCCCAAAACTGTTTTCAGTCCGTAACATAGATATGAAAGGGAATACCTGGTCTGTTGTACAACTGAAAGCATTCAACTGAAATGTGTCTTCCGCATTTAACCCAACCCTTCTGAATCAGAGAGGTGTGGGGGCTGCCATAATCGACATCCACATCTTTGGCACCCAGGGAACAGTGGGTTAACTGCCTTGCTCAGGGGCAGAACGACAGATTATTTGACCTTGTCAGTTCGGGGATTCGATCCAGCAACCTTTCGGTTACTGGCCCAACAACATTTTGCATAGTTACACTGTATTTCTGAGATCTCTATCCAAAAAACCTTCTGACAGCTAATATATGATATAATGACTATTTACCCTGCCATTATTATTTATTTTTTTACCTTTAATTAACTAGGCAAGTCAGTTAAGAACAAATTTTTATTTATAATGGCAGCCTGCCCCGGCCAAATCCAGATGACGCTGAGCCAAATGTGAGCCGCCCTATGGGACTCCTAATCACGGCCAGACGTGATGCAGCCTGGATTCGAACCAGAGACTGCAGTGATGCCTCTAGCACTGAGATGCAGTGCCTTAGACCGCTGCGTCATTAAATGCAAAGACAGAAAAGTCATGTTTTACGTCACACGATTCTGGACAAATCAGTCAAGACACCAACCATGAGAAATAGTTCAACTTAGGTTTTAAATCAACTCGCGAATTTGATTGAATATAGCTTTGCTCCCCTCTTATATCTTAATGTAATGACATGAAAACATGTGGCAGATTATTATCAATGATTTATCAACAGCTGTAACACATTGTCCAGCATATGAAATCCTCACTGGTACACTAAACTATAGAAAGACCCATTCATGTTCTAGAGAGTCCAGACACATTTCATTGGAACGTTGCAAGAATATTACTGTGTCCAATTTTATGAAGGCAAGGAGAATATTTCATCAACATCTGGGCTGGGACGAGGTTTGAGGTTTTACACTGATAAGAGACACTCTCGAGTGGGGAAATTACCATGGACCAGCCTAACTCAGAGAGTTATCACAGGCTGATAGGAAATTAGTATGAAGAAGAAAGAATTAAGTTAAAGGCCCAATGCAGCCGTTTTAATATCAAAATCAAATCATTTCTGGGTAACAAGTAGGTACCTTGCTGTAATAGATTTCCATTCAAATGGTCAAAAATAGCTTTTTTATCAAAACTATTTCTCAAGCATGACTTTTGCTAGGACTGTCTGGGAGTGGTCTGAGTGGGAGGGGGAAACTAAAAACTAGCTGTTATTGGCAGAGAGGTTTGTAACTCTCTTTTGTTATGGCAATTTACTGCATGGTTATGTCACCATGGAAAGATGAAACTCCCTCCCAGGAAAACCTGCTGATTAGAAGGTCCTGTGTAGATTATATTTTCAACCAGCAACTAACAGGAAATAACACTGATCAAATGTTTTTCCACTTTTACTGTTAGTTTCATCAGCTGTTGTACAATATTATATACAACACAGAAAAAAAACTGAATTTTGACTGCACTGGGCCTTTAGTTTAACTATAAAAAATAACACTGCAGTGGTATCCTCTCAAATTGAGTTGGAAGTGAAAGCAATACTTGAAAATCTGAAATGTTTGTCACTAACTTTGTGAACTGTATCATAAATTGATAGGGAAGTGGGTTAGAGGCTACCAACCATAGAATTAGTATTTTAATAGGATCTCTACGCTACCCACTCCACTATGTTCCTCCACATTGACAGACGTAATGGATTTTATTGACAATGTTGCCATGGTAACAAGGGTCCAGACCATAGAATTAGAATGATTCTAATTCTATGATCCTGACTTGGCCGTGACATCACAGTGGCAGTTGTCATAGTTACCATGGACCATAATATACCACTGTGGTTTGCAATAGGTGCGGTATAGAGGTCAATCGACCTCGACCAAAACTAGGGAATTGCCATGGAAACGCTTAGGGAAAAAGGCTGTGGGGCAAAGATTAAAATCTCCTCATTGCCCCCCAGCTACATTTAGGCTATTGCTTGTATGTGTATTTCATATTATGTTGAGATGAAGCTGGTTGAGAGAATGCCAAGAGTGTGCAAAGCTGTCATCAAGGCAAAGGGTGGCTACTTTGAAGAATACAAAATATAAAATATATTTTGATTTGTTTAACACCTTTTTAGTTACTACCTGATTCTACAATGTAAAAAATAGTAAAAATAAAGAAAAACCCTGGAATGAGTAGGTGTGTCCAAACTTTTGACTGGTACTGTATATCAGTGGAGGACGGCTCATAATAATGTCTGGAACGGAGTAAATGGAATAGCATGTCAAGCATGTCAAGGTTGCCACAATATATATATACACAATATATATATATATATATATTGTGGCAAACCTCTTCAAGGTTAGGAGCGTTTGTCACAAACTAAGTGGTAAACTGTCACCAAATCACCCAAGAATGAGAGTTCTTTCGAACAGGACAGTACCTGTGTGTTTGTTTCTTCGTCCTGGTCCACCCAGGCCGTAGGCGAGGTCAAGGATAGCAGGGTTCGGTACACGAATCGGGTTCTCGGTAGGTCCAGGTCCAAACGCCAACAGGTAAGTCCAAAACAGTCCAGCTCATACACGGTAAATCCAGCCAATCTCTATTGTCTCTTTCTCTATTGTTCATAGATCCTTCCAGCACTCTCTTCTCCTCTTCCTGGTTTTTTCTTGACCCTTTATCTGTGGGTTGGCTCCACCTTCTGAGGGTTCCCCTTGCTTCTGGTACTTGTAGTTTTGGTGGTCGGCCATTTTGTGATCTGTAGTTCTGACAGGGGTAGCCATTTTAGTGATCGGGCAGAGCCCGTTTATTAGTTCTGCACTCACATATCTGCCATTTACCACTCGACCCCCTTCTTTGCCACACATCTCTCCCCCTAGATCCGACCCCCTAGGTCGGGCTACCGCAGCAAAATATGCGTGCATGCGGGATAACCCATCCACGTTTCCCATTTCCTTCCCTGCTCTGTGTTTCAAGTCAAAATGAAACGGTTGGAGACTCAAAAACCACCGCATCACCCGAGCGTTCTTCTCTTTAGCCCTATGCATCCAGGTGAGTGGGGCATGGTTACTGATGAGGGTGAAGTGGCGCCCCAGCAGGTAGTATTTCAGGCTTTCTAGAGCCCACTTTACTGCCAGCGCCTCTTTCTCAACAACTGAGTAGTTGGTTTCCCGTGGTTCCAGCTTCCTGCTTAAAAACAGGATGGGGTGTTCCACCCCTTCTACCTCTTGGGATAGCTCTGCTCCCAAGCTGACCTCTGAGGCATCCGTCTGAACCATAAACTCTCTCTCAAAGTCTGGTACCACCAGCACTGGATTACAGCAGAGAGCCTCCTGTAATGTCCTAAATGCTTTGGTGGCCCTTTCATCCCATTTGACCATGTTTGGCCCTCTGGCTCTAGTCATGTCGGTAAGTGGGGCGGCCACTGTGGCATAACTTGGGATGAACTTCCGGTAGTAACCCGTCAGCCCTAGGAAGGCTCGAACCTGCTTCTTATTTACTGGTTTCGGCCATTCTCTAATTGCCTTCACCTTCTTATGTTGGGGTTTCATTAACCCTCTTCCCACAGTGCATCCCAGATACTCTGTTACCTCTAACCCCACATAACACTTGGCAGGGTTTGCCGTGAGCCCTGCCTTTCTAAGGGCGTCTAACACTGCCTGTACCCGGGGTAAGTGGGATTCCCAATCTGGGCTGTAGATCCCCACGTCATCTAAATAAGCTGCGGCATATGCTTTGTGCGGTTTTAGGACTTTGTCCATGAGCCGTTGAAAGGTGGCTGGGGCCCCGTGTAAGCCGAATGGCATGACAAACAAACGTCAGGTGTTGCAAAGGCTGTCTTTTCTTTGGCCCTGGGGGTCAGAGGAATTTGCCAGTACCCTTTTGTCAGATCAAGAGTCGTAATGTACCGAGCATTACCAATTTTCTCCAGTAGTTCATCTACTCGGGGCATGGGGTAGGCATCAAACTTGGAGATTTCATTTACCTTCCGAAAGTCGTTACAGAACCGCAAAGACCCATCGGTCTTGGAGACCATCACAATTGGGCTAGACCACTCACTATGTGACTCTTCGATCACTCCAGCTGTCAACATTTTCTCCGCCTCTGCTCTAATCGCGGCCCGTCGAGCCTCGGGTACCCGATATGGCCTCATACTCACTTTTCTCCCTGGTAGGGAAACGATATCATGAGCCGTAACCTCAGTTCGGCCAGGTACCTCTGAAAACACATCTCTGTTCTTCTGGATCAGGGTCTTTACTTCCTGTACTTGTGCTGGGGACAGAGTGGGTGAGATATTTACTTCGGCTGTCTCCTGAGTGTGTGTGGGGTATGTGACCATTAGTGTTTCTCTCTCTCTCCATGATTTTAACAGATTTATGTGATAAATCTGTTCCTGGGGCCATCGACCTGGCTGTCGGATCCGATAATTGACTTCTCCTATTCTCTCCAGTACTTCATATGGTCCTTTCCATGTGGCCAGTAGTTTACACTCTACCGTGGGGATCAGCACTAACACCTCATCTCCCGGTTGAAATTCCCTCAGGGTAGCCTGCCGGTTATAAGTGTGCCGCTGGTGCTCCTGTGCTTGTCTCATGTGCTCTCTGACGATGGGCATGACTGTGGCTATCCTGTCTTGCATTGCCGTGACGTGCTCTATGACACTAATATACGGGGTGGATTGGTGCTCCCAGGTTTCCCGGGCGATGTCTAAGATTCATCGGGGATGCCTCCTATATACCAGCTCAAAGGGAGAAAACCCCAGCGAGGCTTGAGGAACCTCTCTAATGGCAAACATCAGATACGGCAACATGCAATCCCAGTTCTTCCCATCCTTATCGATTACCTTCCTGAGCATTGACTTCAGGGTCCGGTTGAACCTCTCGACCAGCCCGTCCGTCTGAGGATGGTAAACCGATGTCCTCAACTGTTTCACCTGCCACAGTTTACAAAGGTCCGCCATAATTCGGGACATAAAGGGGGTCCCCTGGTCGGGAAGGATCTCCTTTGGAACCCCTACCCTGGTGAACAAGAGCACTAATTCCTTTGCAATATTCTTGGAAGCCATCGTCCGAAGGGGAATGGCTTCTGGGTAGCGAGTGGCATAATCTAGAATGACCAGAATGTATTGGTGCCCTCTAGCAGATTTGGGTAGTGGGCCCACTAAATCCATCGCTATCCTCTCAAATGGTGTTTCGATTATGGGGAGTGGCACTAACGGGCTTCTAACAGCTGGTCGGGGAGCTGTTAACTGGCACTCCGGGCACTCTCCACAATGCCGAGCCACTTCAGCTTGAATTCCTGGCCAGTAAAACCTCCTTACAATCCGGTCTCGGGTTTTATCGATACCACGGTGTCCACCCAGAATGTGCCCATGAGCTAGATCCAGTACTGTCCTCCGGTACCGAGTGGGAACCAACAACTGTTCCACCACATCAACCCCTATTTTCGAGACTCTGTACACCAAACCCTTTTTCATGATGAAGTGGGGAAAACTATTAGGCATCATACCAACATTTATGGGAGTACCATCTACGACCTGCACATCTGCTCTGGCTTGCTGCAGGGTTGGATCCTGGTTTTGGGCCGTCCCAAAATTAGTCAAGGAACCTGCCAGGTCTGCGGGTTCTAGATCGTCGTCCTCTGGATTTAGACCGACCCCAGCCCCACTAGTACCGGGCTGTTCGTTATCAGCGAGGTTTGCCACTTCATCCTCCTCCACCCCTACTAGCACTTGTGATGTTGTCCCCTGGGAGACCTCTTTTCCTGGCTTTGGTTGAAGGCCCCATGCTTCTTCCTGCTTGGTCAGGGTTGTTGGCTTCTCAAATATGCCATTCTTGTGGCCTAACTTCGCAAAGTTAGGAAAGTCTCTACCCAATATTACATCATATGGCATCTTTGGGACCACACCGACCTCATAATCCAGCAGACCGTCCTCTGTTTGTATGCTCACTAAGGCTGTGGGGTACAGACGGGTATCCCCATGAATGCATGTAACACTGATATCCTGTCTTGTATCCAGTTTATGATTCGGCACTAGGCTTGCAACGACCAGGGTTAGCATACTGCCGGAATCCAGCAGTGCTTCAACCTCTTTCCCTTCAACCTTCACCCTGCACATATGTTTGTTTCTTGATCTTTCAAGTACAGTGGTTACAACAGGACATGCATACCGTATATCATCTTCATTTTCACCGAGGTTACATTGCATTGGCTCTTCTTTAATAGGGCAGTAGGCTGCAATATGTCCTGGTTGATTACAATTGTAACAGATAATAGGGGTTCGGGGGGGAGACCCCCTCGACACCCAGTCCCGGTTTCCGTTTTTTTCCTTAGTGTCTCGGCCTGATTCTGATTCTTTCCTCATGGCCCCACGCTGCTCTCTTCCCCCTCTATATGCTGGGACAGCCTTACCCTGTCCGCTGGTTTGTCCATGCCTGGGGAATGGGAATCTTTCCTCCTGTGCCTGCTCAACTGTTCCTGCCATACAATACCGTTCAGCCAGGCCCATGAGATGGTCGGCGGAAAGTACCTCGTTCTGGCCAACCCATCGTCTCACTTCTTGGGGTAGACCTTGCTGAAACTGGTTGAGTACGATGGTCTCGACGATCTCGGCGGATGACCGGGTCTCTGGTCGCAACCATTTCCGTGCCAGGTGAATCAAGTCGAACATCTGTGTTCGTGGGGGTTGTCCCGGTCGGTAGGACCACTGGTGGAAGCGGTGTGCCCTCACGGTATTGGTCACTCCCAGTCTAGTCAGGATCTCTCCCTTTAGTTTATCGTAATCCTGTGCATCTTTCAACTCCAGGTCGAAATACGCTTTTTGAGTGTCCCCTGCCAGGTATGGTGCCAGAAGCCCTGCCCATTCTTCTTTTGGCCACTTCTCCCTCTCTGCCATCCTTTCAAAGGTGGTAAGATATGCTTCCACATCATCCTGCGGTCATTTTTTGAAGAAAATGATTGGCCCTCCTCTGGGTATTTGCAGCTGGTAATTGAGCCCCAATTTGGTCCGCTAGACCCTTTAGGCCTTCTCTTAACTCCTGGGTGTTTCTCTCTTGCTCTTCTCTGAGCAGCTGGTTGGTGCGGTGCTGGACCTGTAACGTGTCCTGATACATTCGCATTGCATCCTGATGAGCTATTTGTTGAGCTCTAGTTGCCTCTTGTTGGGCGGCCGCCGCTTGTAACAGGGCCTGTATGGCTCCCTCCATACTCATTTTCCTGAGAAACTGTCCTAACCAAATAAAGCCACAAAAAAACCTGACTCCCCTTTGGAGTGCTAACTGAACATTTTTCTTTTTCTTCTACCTAACCAGTGGTATGGTTAGTCCATGCCCGCATCCTCCACCACGTGTGGCAAACCTCTTCAAGGTTAGGAGCGTTTGTCACAAACTAAGTGGTAAACTGTCACCAAATCACCCAAGAATGAGAGTTCTTTCGAACAGGACAGTACCTGTGTGTTTGTTTCTTCGTCCTGGTCCACCCAGGCCGTAGGCGATGTCAAGGATAGCAGGGTTCGGTACACGAATCGGGTTCTCGGTAGCTCCAGGTCCAAACGCCAACAGGTAAGTCCAAAACAGTCCAGCTCATACACGGTAAATCCAGCCAGTCTCTTTCTCTATTGTTCATAGATCCTTCCAGCACTCTCTTCTCCTCTTCCTGGTTTTTCTTGACCCTTTATCTGTGGGTTGGCTCCACCTTCTGAGGGTTCCCCTTGCTTCTGGGACTTGTAGTTTTGGTGGTCGGGCCATTTTGTGATCTGTAGTTCTGACAGGGGTAGCCATTTTAGTGATCGGGCAGAGCCCGTTTATTAGTTCTGCTCTCACATATCTGCCATTTACCACTCGACCCCCTTCTTTGCCACAATATATATATATATATATTAAGCATTTATGAAATGGAATAACAATATCATTTTGTTAATGTGTGTTTCTTTCTTCATATCAAAATTACTGTTAATAATTTACTGACATAGGAAAGCTGCAACCAGCAATACGGGGTCGTAGCAATAGAAACAGTACCACTTAGTCGCCTTTGGGCGCCGTGGGAATGAAAAGAGCAAAAGCCACAGCTTTGAGCATGCTATCTAAGTTACATCATTCTTTTAAAAAATTAAAAAATTGTACACAGTCAGCTGCGACAGAGCCGGGACTCAAACCAGGATCTCTAATGGCACAGTTAGCAACTGCGATGCAGTGCCTTAGACCACTGCACCACTTGGGAGACCCTACATTACATCGTTCTATGTCAATTGGTGAAGGGTTAAGACTATTACATGTTTGCCGTGGCCTTGTGCTACCATGCTGGCCTACAGATACTGTGGCCTATGTTGATATAGACGAGAGTTATGATGTCCACTAGGCTTATTGTTTAAAACATATCTCTGCCGTTTGTAAGCCAATGTTAGCTGTCACTATGCAGAAGGTTGGTGCCTGAGTCTCCTGAATGATGACTTGTTTTTTTTCAGGAGAAAAAATTGTATTTTATTTATGTTTTGACGTTGATTGAATATTATCCTAAACCTCAGAAAACTGGACACTGGAATATTCTTGCAACATATCAATAAAACTCTAGAACATGAATATTCCTTTTTCTCCCCAATTTTGTGGTAGCCACAGTCTTGTCCCATCGCTGCAACTCCCGTACGGACTCGGGAGAGGCGAAAGTCAAGAGCCATGCTTCCTCCGAAACACAACCCAACCAAGCCTCACTGCCCACTTAACCCAGAAGCCCCAATGTGTCAGAGGAAACACTGTGCACCTGGCAACTATGTCAGCATGCACTGCGCCTGGCACAGGAGTCACTAATTTTGCACCACCCTATAGGTCTCCTGGTCACAGCCGGCTGCGCCTGGATTTGAACCCAGAATCTCTAGAGGTACAGTTAGTACTGTGATGCAGTGCCTTAGACCACTGCACCACTCGGGAAACATGATAAATAGGTTCCCAGGAGGTTTTTGCTAACATACCTATAATATTCCCAGGAATAACAGAAAAGTGGATACTGAAACATCAGGGGAACTTTGCAGATAACATTAGCAAAATTAGCTGGGAATGTCTGTAAAATGGAGAACAGTCTTGATTTAATGCTTGTGGCTGTTGAGGGGATAGCTTTTTTAAACTGCACTTCAGCTATTCACTATTTTCACATTCATATGACGTTTTTCTGTATGGCACTGCATAGTGGAAAGTGACAACAGAGAATTACAAAAAGGCATAATAATTGTATACATCTTAGAGAGATATACTGCAACCACTATGCTCTCGTATACTGATAAACTGCGACCTCTATGCTCTCGTTGGCTGGCCCTCACTACATACCTGTCGCCAAACCCACTGGCTCCAGGTCATCTATAAGTCTTTGCTAAGTAAAGCTCTGCCTTATCTCAGCTCACTGGTCACCATAGCAACACCCACCCGTAGCACGCGCTCTAGCAGGTATATTGCACTGGTCATCCCCAAAAGCCAACACTTCCTTTGGCCGCCTTTCCTTCCAATTCTCTGCTGCCAATGACTGGAACGAATTGCAAAAATCACTGAAGCTGGAGTTTTATATCTCCCTCTCTAACCTTAAGTATCAGCTGTTAGAGCAGCTTACCGATCACTGTACCTGTACACAGCCAATCTGTAAATTGCACACCTGACTACCTCATCCACATATTATTACTTATGCTCATGCTCTTTTGCACCCCAGTATCTCTACTTGCACATCATCATCTGCACATATATCACTCAAGTATTAATGCTAAATTGTAATTATTTTCACCTCTATTGCCTATTTATTGCCTTACCTCCCTACTCTTCTACATTTGCACACACTGTATATAGATATTTCTATTTTTCTTTTCTTTTGTGTTGACTGTACGTTTGTTTATGTGTAACTCTGTTGTTGTTGTTTTTGTCGCACTGCTATGCTTTATCTTGGCCAGGTCGCAGTTGTAAATGAAAACTTGTTCTCAACTGACCTACCTGGTTAAATAAAGGTTTAATAAAAAATAAAGCCGTCCACCAGAGCTTTATGGGCAATTCTGGTTCGGACAGGGCTTATTTGTTCAAGGCATAACATTATATATCAAAGTAGTGAATTAACTATAAAAGTCTAAAAAGTAAGGGCCTTCCGAGTGGCACAGCGGTCTAAGGCACTGCATATTGGCCCAGCATCATCCGGGTTAGGGGAGGGTTTGGCCGGCTGGGACTTCCTTGTCTCATTGTGCTCTAGTGACTCCTTGTGGCGGGCCGGGCACCTGCAAGCTGAAGTTGGACGGTGTTTCCTCTGAAACATTGCTGCTTCTGGGTTAAGCAAGCAGTGTGGCTTGGCAGGGTCGTGTTTCGGAGGAAGCATGTGGCTCTTGAACTTCGCCTCTCCTGAGTCCGTAGGGGAGGTCCAGCGATGAGACAAGACTTTAACTACCAATTGGGGAGAAAAAAGGGGTAAAAGTAAAAATATATATACAGTATATCATTTTTTTGTTTGCTTAAGTCTTGAAGTACATCTCCACGAGATACGAAGCATCTGAGATATTCATTTATACAGATGGTCAATGCTTGACTTGGACTTAAATAGGTGCCGGTACGATTTACATTTAGATGCAGGAGCTCCACAATAATTTTGAGCTAATATCCTATAAGAGGAATAGGAGGGGCTCAAGCAGTAGAACATTTGAGGTGACGGTTCTCGGCTCTGGTGAGCTCCTGCCCAAGTCAATCGCTGCAGATGGTAGTGATTAGCTTGTGCTCAGCTCTTTCTACAACTTTGTTCCATTTCACGGGCTCTCTTGCAGAAAACACTACTCTGTGTTTTTCCAACATCTGGCGCCATGACAACAAGATCGATTAAGGGTCATCTGTTGATGCTTACAAAATAATTCAAAAATAAAGCTGGGTGTTAAAATGTTCCTTGTTCATGGTCTGATTCTCTTATGCAGATGACAAGATAAAAAACACCAGCTGGTTCTATGGCATCAGAAAAGTTAACATGCTGTTAATGTCTCAATATCAAGGAAACACTTGCCACATAATGTGGTGTCCCAGTTAACAATTCTAGAGAGAGAGAACATGTTTGTAATGTTACCCGTAATATTCCCCTAATGTATGGGTGTTTTAGTTTTCTGTTAGTTAGGGGAACATTCTATCTATCTTAGCAAAAACCTTCTCAGAACCTTTTTAGCATGTTTTGGTGTTAAAGTTAGGAGAACATTTCCTTAATCTTCTAGCTTTGTCTCTCCTAATGGGCTCGGCCACACTAACAAGGGGTGATGCGTAATGATGAAACAATAGATGTTTTTGGGGAGAACGTTTCTGGGACCATATCTTATATTCTGAGAACATTGCAACCATGTTCTGTTTAAGTTTGGAGGGATGTTGATTGAATATTAACCTAACCCGTAGAAAACTGGACACAGTAATGCTCTTGTAAACATTCCCACGAAACGTGTCTAGAACATTAATATGAAATATTCTGAGAACATGGTAAAGTTCTGTTTGACATGAAGGGAATGGTTTCTTGGAAACAGTCTTTGCACGTCACTGGAACATTCCAATGAAAACGTTAGGTAATGAGACTCCTAAGGGAATGTTTGCTAATACTGTGAGAACGTTTGTTGTTAGCTGGGGTTACTCGTATCTACCATGCTGGAAAACTATTTAATACATAACCTAACATCAAAAATAGTGCTGACAGCAAACTACACCAGGTGCCATAAGGCTCAACAAAGAAGCAATGTGGAATGATGACTCACAACACGGAGGTTGCCGTCTCCCACGTTAAACCTTGTGTACATTAAACTATTTATTTCATAACGCCATGAGTGTGGCGCATACTGACACAGGGATCAGTGGCTAGTAAAGAACTGTATTGCAAATGTCTGTAGCCAAGGCTGCACAAATACAGGTTGATAAGGCTTTCAAACCTTTACTCACTGCCTCCCTTCAACATCAGGAAATAGATAAACACACAAACAAACATGTTTGCTGTCGTGTGTCACCAGACCGGCAAAAGAAAACATGATACAAGTTCAGAGCAAATATCAGAGTGATCTTACAATGAATGATGAAATGAAGGTATGAAGACATGAATTACTGAAGTCATGAATAAGTGAATGAATAAACTCTGTATAAACATACATACAGTATCAAGTCAATGCTCCTGACACCCACAATCAGACATTTCAATGTACAGTAGAATGGATTCCTATAGAAAAAGCCCTGTATGTGAGGGGATCCATCTCAATTGTGAAGTGACTCAAGTGGTTCAAGGTCATTCTGTGACTCTATCTGAAGACCCCTAACTTTTTTCTAAGTGTATAGTGTTTTTGTGATGAATCAGAAAAGGGAAAGGCACTTAACTGAGTAAAGGTTCAAGGTAGTGTTATCGATTTTCGTCTGGAAGAGAGCTCCCACTGGGCACACCATGTCATTTCAGCGTGGAAATGTGGTTGAGAAGTTGATCAATGAGATTTCAACATTTAATCACCCACTCAAAACGAAAGCCAGAAGGTTGTTGAATTCCCAATATGTTATCACTATGCTTTCAACAATCTAAAAGAACAACCACAATGTCAACCAACCAAACATTGTCTGATGTTTGGTTTAGTTGTCATCTAAATGTGTTATCACTGAACATTCAACCATTTAAAAATAAAAGAAAGTTCAAATGGGAATACAATGTCAGATATTTTGGATTTATACAAGAACTTAATGTGTTATCACTGAACTTCATCTAATAGCACAACTAAATTACCTGGAATGTATACTGAACAAAAATACTGTGCATTCGGAAAGTATTCAGACCCCGTGACTTTTTCCACATTTTGTTACGTTACAGCCATATTCTAAAATTGATTAAATTGTTTTTTCCCCCATTAATCTACACACATACTCCATAATGACAAAGGAACAATACTTCTTTGGAAATAAGTATTCAAACCCTTCACTCAGTACTTTGTTGAAGCACCTTTGGCAGCGACTACAGCCTTGAGTCTTCTTCTCTATGATGCTACAAGCTTGGAACACCTGTATTTGGGAGTTTCTCCCATTCTTCTCTGCAGATCCTCTCAAACTCTGTCAAGTTGGATGGGGAGCGTCGCTGCACAGCTATTTTCAGGTCTCTCCAGAGATGTTAGATCGGGTTCAAGTCCGGGCTCTGGTTGGGCCACTCAAGGACATTCAGAGACTTGTCCCAAAGCCACTCCTGCATTGTCTTGGCTGTGTGCTTAGGGTCGTTGTCCTGTTGGAAGGGGAAACTTCGCCCCAGTCTGAGGTCCTGAGCACTTTGCTCCGTTCATCTTTCCCTCAATCCTGACTAGTCTCCCAGTCCCTGCTGCTGAAAAACATCCCCACAGCATGATGCTGCCACCACCAAGCTTCAGCGTAGGGAAGGTGCCAGATTTCAAAGTTCAATCTTGGTTTCATCAGACCAGAGAATCTTGTTTCTCACTGTCTGAGAGTCTTTAGGCGCCTTTTTTCAAAATCCAAGCGGGCTGACATGTGCCTTTTACTGAGTAGTGGCTTCCATCTGGCCATAAAGGCCTGATTGGTGGAATGCTGCAGAGATGGTTGTTCTTCTGGAAGGTTCTCCCATCTCCACAGAGGAACTATAGAGCTCTGTCAGAGTGACCATCGGGTTCTTTGTCACCTCCCTGACCAAGGCCCTTCTTCCCCGATTGCTCAGTTTGGCCGGGCGGCCAGCTCTAGGAAGAGTCTTGGTGGTTCCAAAGTTCTTCCATTTAAGAATGATGGAGGCCACTGTGTTCTTGGGGACCTTCAATGCTGCAACCATTTTTTGGTACACCTCCCTAGATCTGTGCCTCAACATAATCCTGTCTCAGAGCTCTACTGACAATTCCTTTGACCTTATGACTTGGTTTTTGCTCTGACATGCACTGTCACCTGTGGGACCTTATATAGACAGGTGTGTGTCTTTCCAAATCATGTCCATTCAATTGAATGTACCACAGGTGGACTCCAATCAAGTTGTGGAAACATCTCAAGGATGATCACTGGAAACAGGATACACCTGAGCTCAATTTCGAGTCTCATAGCAAAGGGCCTGGATACTTATGTAAATAAGGTGTTTTTATTTTTAATGCATTTCCAAAGATAAAAAACAACTGTTTTTGTGTTGTCATTATGGGGTATTGTGCTTAGATTGATGAGGACATTTAAAAAAAATGTAATCCATTTTAGAATAAGGCTGTAACTTAACAAAATGTGGAAAATGTTAAGGGGTCTGAATACTTTCTGAATGCACTGTATAAACGCAACATGTAAAATGTTGGTGCCATGTTTCATGAGCTGAAATAAAATATCCCAGAAATGTTCCATATGCACAAAAAGTGCACAAATTTGTTTACATCCCTGTTAGTGAGTTTTTCTTCTTTGTCAAGATACTTAATCCACCTGACAGGTGTGGCATGTCAAGAAGCTGATTAAACAGCATGATCATTACACAGGTGCACCTTGCGCTGGGGACAATAAAAGGCCACTCTAAAATGTGCAGTTTGGAGCGTGCAATTGGCATGCTAACTGCAGGAATGTCCACCATCGCTGTTGCAAGATAATTTCATGTTCATTTCTCTACCATAAGTCACCTCCAACGTTGTTTTGGAGAATTTGGCAGTACGTCCAACTGGCCTCACAACCGCAGTCCACGTGTAACCACGCCAGCCCAGAACCTCCACATCCGGCATTTTCACCTGTGGTATCATCTGAGACCAGTCACCAAGACAGCTGATGAAACTTTGGGTTTGCACAACCAAAGAATTTCTGCACAAGCTGTCTGAACTTCCCTGAGATGGTTTATTCTGCGTGCTCGTCATCCTCACCAGGGTCTTAACCCGACTGTAGTTCGGTGTCGTAACCGACTTCAGTGGGCTAATTCTCACCCTCGATGGTGACTGGCAATCTCGTGAAGTGTGCTCTTCATGAATAAATCCCGGTTTCAACTGTACCGGGCAGTTGGCAGACAGCATGTATGGCGTTGTGTGGGTGAGTGGTTTGCTGATGTCAGCATAGAGCCACATGGTGGCGGTGGGGTTTGGTATGGGTCAGCATAAGCTACGGACAACAAACACAATAACATTTTATTGAATTTGAATGCACAGCGATACCGTGACAAGATCCTGAGGCCCATTGTCGTGCATTAATCCGCCGCCATCACCTCATATTTCCGCATGTTAATGCACGGCCCAATGTCGCAAGGATCTGTACACAATTCCTGGAAGCTGAAAATGTCCCAATTCTTCCATGGCCTGCATACTCACCAGACATGTCACCCATTGAGCATGTTTGGGATGCTCTGGATAGACGAGTACGACAGCGTGTTCCAGTTCCCGCCAATATCCAGAAACTTCGCACACAGCCACTGAAGAGGAGCGGGACAACATTCCACATGCCACAATCAACAGCCTGATCAACTCTATGCAACGGGGATGTCGCGCTGCATGCGGCAAATGGTGGACACACCAGATACTAACTGGTTTTCTGATCCACGCCCCTACCTTTTTTTAAGGTATATGTCACCAACAGATGCGTATCTGTATTCCTAGTCATGTGAAATCCATAGATTTGGGCCTAACAAATTTATGTCAATTGACTGATTTCCTTATATGAACCATAACTCTGTAAAATCTTTTAAATTGTTGCATGTTGGGTTTATCTTTTTGTTCAGTATAGTGGAGATTACATTAAAAGTACATAGAGCAAGTGATCAATGTCGTTCGAGATTCTGCACCGATATTTATATTGTGAAGATTTCAAAAGACCTGTAGAATTGCATGCTATCTTGAACATGCACGCCTTCTATGACTATATAATAATACTTTACTAGTTACAGTGACCTCAAAATGTGGCCATGGATGAGTTACTAATGTTAAGGTTGAATAGAAACTGATACATTAGTTTGTAAGATAACCATAACTTTAGGCTATTTAGTGTATTACAAAAGTCATGTCAAATTGTGTTAGGTTGACAATGCAACAAAATATCAACAGTTAAAGGAGATAGCTAATGGTTGGATAATTTCATCTGAGCC
This sequence comes from Oncorhynchus masou masou, assembly GCF_036934945.1. Classification (NCBI taxonomy): domain Eukaryota; kingdom Metazoa; phylum Chordata; class Actinopteri; order Salmoniformes; family Salmonidae; genus Oncorhynchus; species Oncorhynchus masou. The sequence goes on from NW_027016523.1 coordinate 33,372, forward strand.
AAGGAGATGTACAGTTCCAGTCAAAAGGAGATGCACAGTTCCAGTCAAAAGTTTGGACACACCTACTCATTGAATGGTTTTTCTTTATTTTTTACTGTTTTATACAATGTAAGAATAATAGTGAAGACATCAAACCTATGAAATAACACATATGGAATCATATAGTAAACAAAAAAAGTGTTAAACAAATCTAAATATATTTTATATTTGAGATTCTTCAAAGTAGCCACCCTTTCCCTTGATGACAGCTTTGCACACTCATGGCATTCTCTCAACCAGCTTCATGAGGTAGTTACCTGGAATACATTTCAATTAACAGGTGTGCCTTGTTAAAAGTTAATTTGTGGAATTTATTTCCTTCTTAATGCATTTAAGCCCATCAGTTGTGTTGTGACAAGGTTGGGGTGGTATACAGAAGATAGCCCTACTTGGTAAAAAAACACGTCTATGTTATAGCAGGAACAGCTCAAATAAGCAAAGACAAATGACAGTCCATCATTACTTTAAGATATGAAGGTCAGTCATTCTGGAAGATTTCAAGAACTTTGAAAGTTTATTCAAGTGCAGCAACAAAAACTATCAAGTGCTATGATGAAACTGGCTCTCATGAGGACCGCCACAGGGAAAGAAGACAGAGTTACCTCTGCTGCAGAGGATATGTTCATTAGAGTTAACTGCACCTCAGATTGCAGGCCAAATAAATGCTTCACAGAGTGCAAGTAACAGACACATTTCAAAATCAACTGTTCAGAGGAGACTGCTTGAATCAGGCCTTCATTGTCAAATTTCTGCAAAGAAACACTACTAAAGAACACCAATAAGAAGAAGAGACTTGCTTGGGCCAAGAAACACTAGCAATGGACATTGGGCCGGTAGAAATCTGTCCATTGGTCTGATGAGTCAAATTTGAGATTTTTGGTTCCAACCGCCGTGTCTTTGTGAGACGCAGAGTAGGTGAACGGCTGATCTCCGCATGTGTGGTTTCCACCGTGAAGCATTGAGGAGGGGGTGTGGGGGTGCTTTGCTGGTGACACTGTCAGTGATTGATTTAGAATTCAAGGCACACTCAACCAGCATGGCTGCTGCGATATGCCATCCCATCTGGTTTGCGCTTAGCGGGACTATCATTTGTTTTTCAATGGGACAATGACCCAACACACCTCCAGGCTGTGTAAGGGCTATTTGACCAAGAAGGAGATTGATGGAGTGCTGCAGCAGATGACCTGGCCTCCACAACCACCCGGCCTCAACAAAATTGAGATGGTTTCGGATGAGTTGGACTGCAGAGTGAAGGAAAAGCAGCCCACAAGTGCTCAGCATATGTGGGAACTCCTTCAAGACTGTTGGAAAATAATTCCAGTTGAAGCTGGTTGAGAGAATGCCAAGAGTGTGCAAAGCTGTCACCAAGGCAATGGGTGGCTACTTTGAAGAATTCTATAATATTTCTTTAACACATATTTGGTTACTATTGATTCCATATGTGTTATTTCATAGTTATAATGTCAGCTCGGGGATTCAAACCAGCAACCTTTCGGTTACCGGCCCAACGCTCTAACCACTAGGCTACCTGCCGCCCCAGGTGGATATAATGTTGAAGATCTGATGTTGTTTCATAGGCACATAATTGGTTACCGCAATAACAATTCAATAGTTGAAATTTCACCCTCAATACAACAGTGATGACTTTTAACAAATCCAATGTGTTTTCCACATACAGTAGATTCCACGTCACAATACTTTGACCAATTACGTTGAAACAACATTGATTCAACCAGTTTGTGCCCAGCGGGCTAGGTGTATAGGACTGAACACATTCCTCATTCAAGTATGTAATCATATTCGCAGGATACTGTGCGTGGTTATGAATACGAATGCAGAACCTAAATAACTTTTCTATAGAACTGCTATGGGTAAAGTGGAAGAACAATATCACTTCCACTGCTGATCAAATATTCATAGATCCAGATTTGACTGCTCCTTCATTCGATCTAACTGTCACTCCACACTATGAGCGGATGGTGGATTCATCAATGAGAAGAGAAGCTGAAAGAAAGTGAGGCGTTATGTCAGGAGAGAAAGAGAGAGAGAGAGTGAGAAATAGGTGAATTGGTTTAAAAAAATATATAGATTTGAGGTCCTGCAGCTACTTAGATAGAGAGAAAGTAACCGGACGTGGTAGAAGGAAAATTAGAATCGAGCCTCTCCAGATACTCAGCTGGGAAACATAGAAAATAAGAAAAAAAGAGAGATGATTTAAGTCATCTATCTGCTTTGAGCGTGCCAACTGATTAACACAGCTCTGATACGAAGAGAGACAGGGCCCACATCACATAGTGAAGGAGGAGGGAAGAGACTGGAATCAAAGTTGGTGTACTGGTAACTAGTTGTAACTTCCTCAGCAAATATCTGAAATATTGTTTTTAATTTTACCCCTTTTTCATGATATCCAATTGGTAGTTAAAGTCTTCTCCCATCGCTGCAACTCCCATATGGACCCGGGAGAGGCGAAGGCTGAGAACCTTGCGTCCTCTGAAACACGACCCTGCAAAGCCGCACTGCTTCTTGACACACTGCTCACTTAACCCGGAAGCCAGCCACACCAATGTGTCAGAGGAAACACCGTCCAACTGCCGATCGTGTCAGCGTGCATGTGCCCGCCACAAGAGTCTCTAGAGTACGATGGGACAAGGAAATCCCGGCCGGCCAAACCCTCCCCTAACCCGGACGACGCTGGGCCAAATGTGTGCTGCCTCATGGGTCTCCCTGTCGCAGCCGGCTGTGACACAGCCTGGTCTCGAGCCCAGATCTGTAGTGATGCCTCTAGAACTGTGATGTAGTGCCTTAGACCACTGCGCCACTCAGGAGGCCCAGCATTTGAAATTTGATGTGGAATCTTTTAATCTTGTATCACTTTTATACAGCACTGCCACTGCTGACTGTTGTGGACTCATCATGTCAACGTTTTATTTGTATCTATCCCAATTAGTGCCCAGATATAGTATCATACACATAAAACATCACGCAGGTCCTGAGCTGCCTCTGATTGCATCATTCCTCACAACTGTTATTATTATACAGAGAGAGAACAGGCCTGAGGGTTTTACACCCTTCAACATGAGCCTGTTTGTGTTCCTCTGAGTGTCTCCTTCCTCTCTTCTCTCTGATGGCTCTGCTGTCACACTGAGCCCACTGCTCATCTCACACCTAAACACAGCAACACTGTGCGCAAGCCATCCGTCCCGGGACGCCAGCAGCAACATTACACAATCACAAAGCATAGAGTTTGGCCTCAGATGGTTTTATTTTGGGTTACATCAACAATGGAGAAAGTTAAGGTATGTATTGCCAATAACTTGGGTCACACAAGCATGCACAGTGCATTCGGGAAGTGTTCAGACCCCTTCCCTTTTTTAACCTCTTACATCTATGGGGGCGCTATTTCATTTTTGGATGAAAAACGTTCCCGTTTTAAACAAGATATTTTGTCACAAAAAGATGCTCGACTATGCATATAATTGATAGCATTCGAAAGAAAACACTCTGACGTGTCCAGAACGACCAAGATATTCTCTGTGCGTGCCCTAGAACGTGAGCTTCAGGCAAAACCAAGATGAGATGGCATCCAGGAAATTAGCAGGATTTTTGAGGCTCTGTTTTCCATTGTCTCCTTATATGGCTGTGAATGCGAGAGGAATGAGCCTGCCCTTTCTGTCGTTTCCCCAAGGTGTCTGCAGCATTGTGACGTATTTGTAGGCAGATCATTGGAAGATTGACCATAAGAGACCACATTTACCAGGTGTCCGCCCGGTGTCCTGTGCCGAAATTGGTGCGCAAAAGTCACCTGCCAGTATTTTCCCATGGGATACAGAGAGGAAAGCAAGCTTCCACGAACTGCATATCAATGAAGAGATATGTGAAAAAACACCTTGAGGATTGATTCCAAACAACGTTTGCCATGTTTCGGTCGATATTATGTAGTTAATCCGGAAAAAGTTTTCGGTTCGTTTCGGTAGCCAGACGCAATGTAGAAAACGGAACATTTCTCCTACACACAGACGCTTTCAGGAAACACTGCGCATTTGGTATGTAACTGAGAGTCTCCTCATTGAAAACATCAGAAGCTCTTCAAAGGTAAATTATTTTATTTATTTGGTTATCTGGTTTTTGTGAAAATGTTGCGTGCTAAATGCTACTCAAAATGCTATGCTAGCTTTGCATACTCTTACACAAATTAGTCAATTTCTATGGTTCAAAAGCATATTTTGAAAATCTGAGATGACAGTGTTGTTAAGAAAAGGCTAAGCTTGAGAGCAGACACATTATTTTCATTTTATTTGCGATTTTCAGAAATCGTTAACGTTGCGTTATGCTAATGAGCCTGAGGCTTTAGTCACAAACCCGGATCCGGGATGGGGAGTTTCAAGAAGTTAAACATTTTGTTACTTTACAGCCTTATTCTAAAATCTATTAAATCATTTTTTACACACATCATTCTACACACAATACCCAATAATGACAAAGCGGAAAACCCCCCCAGCAATTATTCAGACACTTTGCTAATGAGACTCAAAATTGAGCTCAGGTGCATCCTGTTTCCATTGACCATCCTTGAGATGTTTCTACAACTTGAATAGAGTCCACCGGTGGTAAATTAAATTGATGTAACATGATTTGGAAAGGCACACACCTGTCTATATAAGGTCCCACAGTTGACAGTGCATGTCAGAGCAAAATCCAAGCCATGAGGTCAAAGGAATTGTCTGTAGAGCTCCGAGACTGGATTGTGTCGAGGCTCAGATCCGGGGAAGGGTACCAAAAAATTCTGTAGCATTGAAGGTCCCCAAGAACACAGTGGCCTCCATCATTCTTAAATGGAAGAAGTTTGGAACCAACAAGACTATTCCTAGAGCTGGCCGCGAGGCCAAACTGAAACCAGGAAACCAGGCACCACTCATCACCTGGCCAATACGGTGAAGCATGGTGGTGGCAGCATCATGCTGTGGGGATGTTTTTCAGCGGCAGGGACTGGGAGACTAGTCAGGATTTAGGGAAAGATGCAAGGAGTGAAGTACAGAGAGATCCTTGATGAAAACCTGTTTCAGAGCACTCAGGACCTCAGACTGGGGTGAAGGTGCACCTTCCAACAGGACAACAACCATAAGCACACTGCCAAGAACATGCAGGAGTGGCTTCGGGACAAGTTTCTGAATGTCCTTGAATGGCCCAGCCAGAGCCTGGACTTGAACCCCATCGAAAATCTTTGGAGAGACCTGAAAATAGCTGTGGAGCAACACTCCCAATCCAACCTGACAGAGGTTGAAAGGATCTGCAGAGAAGAATGGGAAAAACTCCCCAAATACAGGTGTGTCAAGCTTGTAGCGTCATACCCAAGAAGACTTGAGTTTGTAATCTCTGCCAAAGGTGCTGCCACAAAGTACTGAGTAAAGGGTCTGAATACTTATGTAAATGTGATATATCCATTTAAAAAAATATATATACACATTTCTAAAAACCTGTTTTTGTTTTGTCATTATGTGTGTAGATTGATGAGAAAGAACAACAACATTTAACCATTTTAGAATTAGGCTGTGACGTAACAAAATGTGGAAAAAGGGTCTGAATACTTACCGAATGCACTGTACATTCGCACATGCACACACATACGCACGCACGCAAGCAAACACACACACACACACACACACATGCACACATGACTGCTCTTAGGCACATGAATGAACATCAACTACTCTTTAATCGTCTCTTCTACTTAGCTTGTTTCAACAGTCATACATATGAGCAAGTCTGTCAAAAATAATGTGACAGTCTAACCAGCCTCTTCCTTTGACCAGCTTGTGATGGCAGGTGAAGTCCCAGCAGCCTTAAAAGTCATTCCTTCCTTGTGAGGAGAAAGAATTCCATGACTATATCAAACGTTTCTCGTGAGGTGAAATGCATAAAAAAGCAGGTGTCAAGACCTCCATTCTGCAAGACTTATTGTAAAGTTAATTTCTGAACCCTGTTTGTATGGAGCAGCAGTCAATCTGCCAGCCTCTATCGGAGTATAGTTATTAAAATAAAGACAGCCATTCAAGAGATTGTCCACCTGCAATTAAGATAGTTACCTCTGAGGTGAAATTTAATGGGAGTGTATAAGATAAATGACAGCCAAGTGAAATGTAAGCGACCATCTCAGAGCCTTCAGTTTAATGGTACATCACAGCTCTCTCTAGAGGTGAAACCTGACATTACTATACAATCCCTCTCCAATGGTTTGACTTCCAGTCAAATGACACTGCATTCGGCACTGTGTTGTAAAAGTCTGCACGAAATATAGATGCATTTTGTCACCACTTTCAGCTCTACTTAAGAAATCCTGGATTCATATCAAATGAGTTTGTCCCTATGTCAAAACACAACGGGCCACATTACTTTATCAGGATGTATTCCCAAACTACAGAGCAGGATACGGGGTGAATGTGTAAAACCCGGGAGAGGAGGAGAGAGGAACGGGTAGAGTGAAAATAAGGACAGGTCATCATGATGTAGAGGGGAAGCGGTACAAAAACACAAGCGTGGTTTTCCCTCTCAACACATTACTGATGTGTATCACAAGGAGTACAGAGTTTCTTTTAGTCATTTGCTCCAATCGAAAAAGGATGCACAGGAACTGACCACTTTTCTCCAAGACACACGCTGCCAGCGCTTTTCATCCCTGTCTTCTCTCTTCCTCTCAGCTGCTGGGTAGGAAGGATAAGTGACATGTGGCAGACAGACACCAACATCCTCATGTTCTGCTGTAAGGGGAATTGTTCCATTACAGAGACTGTCAGGGGAGACGGGGTGTGTGTGTGTGTGTGTGTGTGTGTGTGTGTGTGTGTGTGTGTGTGTGTGTGTGTGTGTGTGTGTGTGTGTGTGTGTGTGTGTGTGTGTGTGTGTCCGTGTCTGTGTGTACGCTCCTGTGTGTAGAGGAGCAACGGCTTTCCCAAAATCAACTCCCTCTGCACCTCAGCAGCTTCCCTCATAGGCAACATGGCCAAATTCAGCCTGCGATTGGAACTGAGATGAGCCTGCGATATTAAGTCTGAACGTTCAATGTTTCCTTTATCACAGAAGAAACAAAGGGGCATTTTGTCTCAGGTACAACCCTGTCACCCAAGCCAAAGGATACACGATCTCTCACGTTACCTCAGGTAGCCTGTGATATCATAACAGGTTGTCTGTTCTATTTGAGGAACCGGGCAATTCCCAGGCCTGTGGGGCGATGTGTAAAACCCTTGTACATAATTCAGATATTCAAAGTGAGTTCTCAGTGGTACACTCACTCAGGTCACCCCCACCGTCACACCACAGTAATAAAGGGTGTCCTTCACTTGATGAATTGCAGCAATCTTCGGAGCCGTCCAGGTATTGAAAATGTAAATATGGTCCACAACACTATGAATATTAAAGAGGACAAGACTGTGGGACCCTTAAATAGAAGTCCAATGTAGCTGCGTGTATTTTTCCAATACAAATGAATGTTTAAATCCGTGTCTGCTTTCTTTCCCTAAAACTCATGTTATTTTGTAATGAAGAAGTCCAATACTAGAACACTTCATTCAACACTTCACAATCAACTCATCCACACCAGGGCTAGGTGAGCTTCAGATGGTTAGGACGTGGGGCCGATCTTGCATCTCTCCAGGCCCATGGGTGCCTCATATTCCTCAGAAACAGCACAGTGACTACCAGGCTGGTCAAACTCAACAGCCCTGTCCTTCATTGACCTTTAGCTTCCAGGCAGGATACTAACCTCTCCAAAAAGCAGGCCGGGAGTGTGATGCATTCTGATGGCACACAGATTGAATGCTTCATAGGTGCTGCTGCTCGGTGCCACGCCGTGCTGCTCTGCGCTGCAGCCATTGTCTCATTTCACCCCGAGAGGACGTGCTCAGAGGAACAGGTCCTGCTAACTGCAGTGTGAGATTCCCCAATAGCCTGTCTCATTTAGACAAGAGACCCAGGGGCTGAATGCTATGTACAGTGAGGAGGAATTGGGCTGTGCAGAAACAGTCCATGGTACAGGTACTACAATGCCAGCAAGAGCCACAGGAATACTGCTGTTAACATGTGAACTGGTTGGCATGTACAGGTCCCTGAACATGATCAATGACATCTACAAAGACAAAAGTGTGGCCTGACTCCTGTGCTGCGCTGTGATGCAATCCTACCTATATTTTAATGCCACAACTCCTAATTTAGGCACATAGCACCATCTCATGGTCTTACTCTGAAATTCAACTTCTAATCAGACAGAAAGACGTTTATACTGCATTCCAAATTGAATGCGATGTTGTCCATTTGCAACTGTAGGACCTCACCTATGTGAACAGGTACTGTACCTCGCCTATACAAATCCCGCTGATGGTAGCCTAGCAGTTAAGAGCGTTGGGCCAATACTCATCATGTTACAGTGACCAATGGTCTTGGGCTTTGGTTGTAGAGTACTGACCTTGCTTGTAACCAAGTGCTACAATACCAGTACAACCACTTAGTCTATTCTGTTTACAGTAACATGATAGGCAATCGAATACAAACACAAGCGAGCAGAACTAATGAAACTACTTGACTAACACATCTGACTGTTCCCTCCTTACAAAGTGGTTAAGCCTGATAAGTCACTGTGCCAGCTAGTCCCATCGGGCCTGATGCATATTTGCATGAGCCACAGCTCCTCAGCTACCGATCCAGAAATATACAAAGTGTAAAACAACATGAATTATCTGTCCTGTCTCTCGCGCAAAGCCGAATTCACGCTTGCCAGTTCAAACCTTTTTAAAGATGAGAATATGGCAGCGACGAGAATTATACATGAGGTGCAAAGTGAAAGAATATATAGGCCACCTTTTGCCTTGAGGATAGCATCAGACTGACGTATGGGTTGCAGAAAAGATATCGGATGTACAGAATGTCTAGGTTTAAAGTAAAACGGAACCCATAGATTGGGCACAAAGTAGGCAACATCTTTGGCTACTGAAATACCTATTTGTTTGTGTATTTGTGTGGTGGAGGGTGTATTTGTGTGGTGAAGGGTGTATTTGTGTGGTGGAGGGTGTATTTGTGTGGTGGAGGGTGTATTTGTGTGGTGGAGGGTGTATTTGTGTGGTGAAGGGTGTATTTGTGCGGTGGAAAGTGTATTTGTATGCACATAAGTTGAAACATCTCTGCAGTATTCATTGATTGTGATAAGGGCCATATGTCAGGCACTGCAGCCTCCACAGCCCAAACAGAGATGAGCGCTAATATCAATCCCAGTTGCAGAATCCCAGCACAGGACACTGTGTGATGCATGAGCCATTTAGAGGCCACCGCTAACAGGACATGATTATTACCAGCCTTTAAACAGCAGGTTTCTCAAAATGTCAGTTCACCACCACACTGAATACAGATGCACAGCTCCAGTCAGGAATGAGAACATAATTCATCTGGACCACCAGGGCATGTGGTCGGGGAAAACGCCTTTCCCTATTTATGAACTGAAACCATTTAGCACATAGTCCATGTTACGGGTAACAACAACAGACAGAAAACAAAGTTATGCTGAATAATTCAGCAATACATGCCAGTAGATGTAAACAAACACAATGGAATCCTGTGGTATGTCTTTCATCCTTCCTTCCTTCCTTCCTTCCTTCCTTCCTTCCTTCCTTCCTTCCTTCCTTCCTTCCTTCCTTCCTTCCTTCCTTCCTTCCTTCCTTGTGGAGATAATAGCATGCTGAGGCAGGTGTACTTTCAGAAACACCATTATACCGCCTAATGAGAGGCCCAGTGAATCCCCCTGGTGTCCCCAGTCTTATCGGGCCCTGCATCGGACAGACCAGGGAGATAACCTCCATCCATCTTCATGACTGTCTGCTTTATTGCCTTAGCAGAGTGCAGGACCACAGCCCTCCTCAGCAGAGAAAGACAATATTTGCTTTAGTCATTGCAAAGGGCGATTGATAGATTGTTACACAGTAGCTGTAGGTGGCTTTTCCTGGGCCAGGTAGGTAAACACAGGTTTCTCAAAAATGGGAGTTGCACAGAAAAACAATAATCTTATTTACCCAAACAATCTCTTCAGGGTTTTCTCAGACAGTGCTACATTCCATATGAAATGGTCAAACAAGTACCAATTTATGTCCAAATCTATACTGTATCTCCTGACAGACAAATAAGCAAATCTGTCCATCAGAATGCTATAGAATACGTTATTCACTATAGGCTTGAAAAGACAGCAAATAAGAGAGTTCCTACAGGTCACAGTATGGGGATCACTCTGAAACAGCCCATACCATGGTTGTGCATTTTGATGTGGCTGTGACTCATCAGTCTTGACACAGAATTAACTCTTAACATTCACGCCTCTGAGCCCCTGTCCCAGCTTGTCCTACAATATCCGACCCTGTCTTTACCAATGATGTGTATGAACCCTGGATTGCTGATGCTATTTAATGGCCAATAAGAGGCTTTGAAGCCACCGCCCACCATTTTGGCACTCCCTAAAAGGAGCAGTCCGCCATAGGAATTAATCGAATTCTACAGTATTTAAATAAAATGTTTCAAGGACAAAATTACATTTTAAATATTTCTTTGTTGTAGTGGGGACAGTAACATTAGTACTCTCTATACGCTATATATTTATTTGACATTTTCATGTTCAGCTCCCTAAATATAAGTATGCATTAAGGTGTCTAATATAATATACTTTCCAACAGTGAATGTAGACATTAATACATGCATTTCTATTGCTTCCATTTTTTTTTTACAATATAGGAGTACCAAGATGGCTGCATGGTGGCTTCAAAACAGCAGCCCCTGTCTGTCATCTAGGGTTAATACATATTATTGGTCTTTATAATTAGGAATAAATGTAGCCTCGCGCACACACACACAGTCTACCCGGGACACCCCACCACACACAGAGTCATGCTGATGAGTTCTCAGATGAGGTCATGTTGCCCCTCTTATGAGGTCATTTCCTCCTCTGCCATTGCTGACACAGGTCAGGGGTCAGCCTTTGTGAGGGAGATTACTCAGCAGGTCACTGACACAAACACCAGCAGCCACTCCACATTTCCCCTGCTATTAGCAATCTCACTGATAACATTCCTGTTTTTCTGTTTGCGTTTGTGTGTGTGTGTGTGTGTTCCACTCTGTGAACTTCTTCTCGCCAATGAAACATAATTTATTCATCAGCTTCTTCAAAAACAAAAATGCAACACACACACACACACAGTTTTGAGCTGGGATACAACATTCTTAGATAATGGTATAATTGTACACTCAGGTCTGAATAATGTATAGTACATAAAGTACAATAAATGTCAGATCATCTCTCCTCACACACGCCATATTGTATGCTTGCCTCTTCCTCTCCTCCTTAGAGTCATTGGTAGTCTGTTCTCAGCATGCCTCAGGATTCCTGACTAGTAATCTGTTTCTCATCTCCGGAAATAAACACAGAATAATTGCCATGCAACTTGAACCGCAACATTGATAAACGTATTTAAGATGGATTTGAGGGAGAAAATGATCTGAATATGTGATGAATATGTGAACGGGAAGCGAGGTCACTGAAAGAATCATAATTCTCCCAGACAAAGAGATCTAACTGATGAGGTAACCAGAGATATCTCTAAAACACAGACACTGTAATAAATCAGCTAACCTCCGGCACATCACCGAGAGTACCCCCCCCCCCCCCCCACTCTCCTACCCAACACAGAAAGAAGAGAGAGGAGAAAACTGCATTGAGTTTGTTTATTCATTCTCCTTACATCCCAGTTGCTGAAATCACCCTGCTATCAGCCACAGGCATTTCCATAAAAATAATAGGGAAGATTTCCAAGTGGTTTGTGAGATGGTCGTTTTATCTTAAACAAACGCTGGCGGTTAGCTTTATAATAACCCGCAGATTTGGCAGCCCGTTGAGATGCATGGGAAAACCAGAGAGAGAGAGAGAGAGAGAGAGAAAGAGAAAGTTTAGAGAGAGAATTGGTCCTCAGAGAGCACCATCTATAGGAAATAAAGCATAGTACACAGGTGGTAAATCATTACACAGTATGTTTTCTTTGCATTGCGATTGGCCTATCCATAGGACTAAGACATCAAACTAAATGGGTTTGTTACAACCTGATTACAACTTCAGTGAGCTACAGTTGTTACAGACCAAAACGTCCCAGGGAGTACAGCCCCTGGGGATGCTATTGGATATGTAGAAAACAACATTTCCTTTTCAATTAAGCTACCTGCTGAAAGATGCCTCTGCAAACACACAGAAGCCCTTTGCAATCAGCCTATAAATACTACACTGCAGTCAATCTATTCTCCATCCCAAAATAACTCTCTTTTTCACAGAGGGAGTCAGATAACAATACCTACTTGTCACCAAATTACAAAATCCCCATGGACAATTGACGCTTCCCTAAACAATTAAGTGCATTATTTGTGGAGGCGATAGGGAGCTATCAAATACAGGCCAAGCCAACTAGTACTGTAGCAGGACAAACAGCTGAATAACAGCCTCTCTTGGTAGGTCTACTCCACCTGCCTATACAGCTGCATGGGATGACCTCATTGTCACACTGCAAAGGAATGTCCTCAAAATTGAGCAGCAAGAGACATGTTCGGTTTGTGTAGATTTAGATACTACATGTCTGAAATGAGCACTCTGACTCTGACTTAGTAATAATGGCAACGGCTGGCCTTTTAAGCTGTGCTTGTGACTATTCAATACATACAGCTACAAGGAGCTCTGTCATTCTGCATGGCCAAACTAATGTTTTCAGGGCTGCAAAAGCAGGATTTGAGTCATACTTTTGTTGTTATTGACATAGCAGTAAGACAGTAGTGCTCACTTTCTCTCTGTAAGAACCTGTAGTCAGACGAGCTGAGGAGAAGCAACGGTAAGGACAAAAGACTATTAGAACTAACCCAAGATAGACCACCGCCTGATGTTTCCAATGGGAGCAAATTAATCATAGTGGATAGAACAAGCAAGGAAGTGGGCAGAGCCAAGCACGCGCTAGTGAGATCCTATTGGCGTGTTCTAGTATGTATTTGTATATTTCCATTAGGAAAACCTACTCTGTGAAGTGCGGGTGTGCAATAACTCAATTCGCCCTTGTACTCCTTCTAAACAACTAAAGGGTCTACAAAACAGAGTATAGTTTTGGGAACAGAAAAGTGTATTGAGATAATATGTTTTATCGATGAGAAAACGTGCAGAATGTCAGCCAAAATCCATCTTCTCCCACTGCCGGCCACTGGGCTTCCTCTCATCACTTTATTTGGTGGTGAGTGGAAATGACAACCGGATGCTTCAGATTTATACATCCGGTGAAACATCTGGCTCATGTTTCTATCTGTGGTAGAGCTGTGGTAGTGAGTGAGGAACATGGTAGCCCTCTCTAGTCTGTGTCAAGCACCTCATTGGGGTACTGTAACATGTGAAGTGACACTGGTGAGTCACACAACCCTGTCTTATTTACACTACAGTCTGCAATGAATCCCTCTGATCTGACAGTGATACTCACTGAGGGCAGGCGAAGGCAGGGGAGAGGACGGGAGAGGAGGAATGGGAGAGAAGGAAGAGAGAAGAGATTAGAGAGGGGGGCATGAGAAGGGAAGCAAGGATGAGTGATGGATTTTCTGAAAGGGGGGTGAGATTTAGAATGTCCTGTTGCGACATACACACCTAGTCTGAAGTTTGACATTCATCAAGTTCGTGATTTATTTTGAGTAGTTTTATTGAAAGGAATCGAAGTGGAGTTTAGACGACATCTGCAGAATGGGTTTTCGCATTCAAATGAGACTGAAATGTATTGAGCAATCAAAGCATAACCATTAAACATCTCTAATACCTTGAATGTTTTTCCATCTGATGAGGAACCAGAAACCGTTCAATAATGGTATTTTATTTTATTGTGGTTATGATCTCCTCCAGTCTTATCTGGTGGAGCTTCATCCCCAGACAGTCTCCAGCCTCAGGCTACAGCCCATCTACACACGGTGATAATGTCACTTTCCCAAAGGGGAAAACAAAGATGGCATTTTCTTACAAGACATGCTCTATGTGATCAATCAAAGTGATAGATCCAGTGAACGCAACATCTTAACAGATAACATTAACTTGCTCAGATAGAAATACATATGCTGTATGTGTGTGTGTGTGTGTGTGTGAGAGAGAGAGAGAGAGAGAAGGAAAGAGAAGAGAGAGAGGACAGTGGGAGGAGAGAGCGCGAGAGAGAAGGAGTAAGACAGACGGCGAGAGTAGAGAGAGACACGGTCGCTGGCTAGAAAGGTGGAGATCAATTAGAGCAGACTGCAGGGTGTCTGCAGGAAGAGAAGCTGCCAAATGAGTGCCATCTATTCAACATGGCAGCCATGCTGATAATGAGGAGTGAAATTAATAATGCCACTTTACAATAACTGCTGCGTTGGCATAAACCGCACGCAACACTCCTCACACAAACAAATGGACCGGCTATAGGGGAGCTGGAACAGAAAGAAAGGGAGAGAGAGAGAGAGAACAGGAGAGGGGAAATCAAAGAGATGCGGAGGGCACATCTAATGTTCCTCTAATCGCAGAGATATTTCAAAGGAAAAGAAAGTGGTGCTCTTTGAAAAACAAAGTACAGCCATTCCTTTTCTTCTCAACCAGCTGTGATTAAAGAGTCAAGAGTGCCCAGAGCTGGCAGGAACCACTGTACCACTCCAGATTATGCAAAGATGCCCCCATCAAGTAAATCAATATGCATGGCTGAGTTCAACAACAAGTAAAGAAGGAGAGCACAATAGCAATGGAAAAACACTCCAAAGAGAGTACATTTCAAATGGAAAAGGCTGAAATAGCATGGAGTGATGGAGAGAGCATTGGAAAACACTTGACAACTAACAGATCTTTGGATGTGGCAGTCCATGGAGTGTTTTGAGTGGCACAGATATTACCTGGAGGTATGGAATGATTGAGGGAGGGAAAGATGGACAGGGCTCCATTCTGCCCCCAGGCCTAGTGGCACAGCACAGCCAGGTCGAAGTAATGAGCTGGGCTGTCTGCCACCACACAGAGCAACTCTGCTACCGGACTCAGTTGAGTCAAATTAATGATTCTATACCTACAGTGCCTTTAGAAAGTACTCAGACCCCTTGACTTATTACACATTGTGTTACGTTACAGCCTGCTGGATTATACACACCATAACAGATAATGACAAAGAGAAAACAGTTTTAAAAAAAACAACATTTTTGCAAATGTAAAAAAAAAAATGTATTTGCTTACGTATTCAGACCCTTTGCTGATTCGAAAATGAGGTCAGGGGCATCTCGTTTCCATTGATCATCCTTGAGATGTTTCTACAAGTTGATTTGAGTCCACCTGTGGTAAATTCAATTGATTTTGATATATGAGCAAAAATCAAGCCATGAGGTCGAAGGAATTGTCCGTAGAGCTCCAAGACAGGATTGTGTCGAGGCACAGATCTGGGGAAGGGTACAAAAACATTTCTGCAGCATTGAAGGTCCACAAGATCACAATGGCCTCCATCATTCTTAAATGGAAGAAGTTTAGAACTCTTCCCAGAGCTGGCCGCCCGGATAAACTGAGCAATCGAGGGAGAAGAGCCTTGGTCAGGGAGGTGCTTCAAGAACCCGATGGTCACTCTGGCAGAGCTCTGTAATTCCTCTGTGGAAATGGAAGAACATTCCAGAAGGATAACCATCTCTGCAGCACTTCACCAAATGAGGCCTTTACAGTAGAGTGGCCAGACGGAGGTCACTCCTCAGTAAAAGGCACATGACAGCCCACTTGGAGTTTCCCAAAAGGCAACTAAAGACTCTCAGACCATGAGAAACAATATTCTCTGGTCTGATGAAACCAAGATTGAACTCTTTGGCCTGAATGCCATGCGTCACGTCTCGAGGAAACCTGGCACCATCCCTACAGTGAAGCTTGGTGGTGAAAGCATCATTCTGTGGGGATGTTTTTTAGCGGTAGGCCCTGGGAGACTAGTCAGGATCGAGGGGAAGATGAACGGAGCAAAGTACAGAGAGATCCTTGATGAAAACCTGCTCCAGAGTGCTCAGGACCTCAGACTGGGGTGAAGGTTCACCTTCCAACAGGACAACGACCCTAAGCACACAGGCAAGGCAACACAGGAGTGGCTTTGGGACAAGTCTCTAAATGTCCTTGAGTGGCACAGCCAGAGCCCGGACTTGAACCCGATCGAACATCTCTGGAGAGACCTGAAAATAGCTGTGCAGCAATGATCCCCATCCAACCTGACAGAATTGAATAGTATCTGCACAGAGGAATGGGAGAAACTCCCCAAATACAGGTGTGCCAAGCTTGTAGTGTCATACCCAAGATGACTCAAGGCTGTAATCGCTGCCAAAGGTGCTGCCACAAAATACTGAGTAAAGGGTCAGAATATTTATGTAAATGTGATATTTCAGTTTTTATTGTTAATAGAGTACCAGTCAAATGTTTGGACACACCTGCTCATTCTCATTTTTTATTTTTACTATGTTGTACTTTGTAGAATAATATTGAAGACATCAAAACTATGAAATAACACATATGGAATCATGTAGTAATCAAAAAAGTGCCAAACAAATCCAAATATCTGTTATATTTGAGATTCTTCAAAGTAGCAACCCTTTGTCTTGATGACAGCTTTGCACACTCTTGGCATTATAACACCATGTATTTTTTAATATTTTTTCCCCACCAAGACTTACATGGTAAAAACGTCACTGTGTATAGTGGACACATTCACCTAATCTCAGTTAATCCATAACTGTCAATCCACGAGAGATTACACACACCACTCTCTCATACTTCCTTTGCCTCTGTTAAACTGTCTAAACACACAAGTATGGCATGCTCAGAATACCTATCAATGGACTTCAGGCAAACACCCCATTCTCACCTTCTAACCCCAATTTTGCCTGACAATAACACTGAGACTGCCAGTTTTAATATGGCACTACTTCTGCTGTGGCTATCCTCTCACTTTCCCTCTGTCTTCTAGGCTATTCTCTCTCTCCCTCCCTCTCTATCTATCCTCCTCTCTCTCTAGATAAACAGTGGGCTCTGCCTGATTTCAGAAGTGTTGAGGGACTTCATCTCCTTCCTCCTCTCCTAAGTGATGTGCTATAATGAGAGATTGCAGATAGCCCTTGTCTGGTCGGAGCAGTCCTTAGCTCTTCAGCCTGAGAGCAGTGGCGGACCCCAGTGAAGACTGTCACATTAAAGAGATCATTAGCTTGTAGTCTATTATGATTACAGTCCTATAAAATGACTGGAAGATTATTTCAGTCTTTGTCGATGTCTGTTTCTGAGTTCCCAAACCATCGTTGTGTGATTTTTGACACCATCTGGCCAGCCCAAATGTGGATCAATGAGGTGATCAAATCCCAACAGAGAAGCTTTCCCTACGCATCAGCATAGCCGCCAAACACTGATGCTGTTTGGGCATCTCTGGGTGCCCATGGTCATCATGATACACATAATAATGAGCGTAAATCGGCAGAAGGGGAAAAACTGATCGATTTCCTAAACCCATGCCGCTCCCAATCCCAAGCCCTGCGGATATCTCCAGGATCTGTTCTGTATTCCCTAAATGTGTGTCCGTCTTATTTGTTTACAATCAATTTAGCATCCCAACGGCGTAAAGAGATAGAGGGTGTTCAATACTCACTTCTGGTGTACAGTTCAGTGGCCACATCTCGGCTGCACCCCTGAGCGGGAGGAGTGGGAAGAAGGAGCGAGACACATGCTCAGTGGAATTCTAACTAGACCTAAAGCTGAGGCATAGAGATACTGGAGCTCTCATTATGAACCAGTATACAAAGTTTAGCAGAGGGAGAGAGAGCACCACTCTCTCTGTCTCTCTGTCTCTCTGTGCATGGGAAATATAAATAATATATCAAAAGTATGTGGACACCCCTTCAAATTTCAGCCAAACCCGTTGCTGAGAAGTGTATGAAATTGAGCACATATAGAGCACACAGCTATGCAATCTCCATAGACACATATTGGCATTAGAATGGCCTTACTGAAGAGCTCAGTGACTTTCAACGTGGCACCCTCAAAGGATGCCACCTTTCCAGCAAGTCAGTTCGTCAAATTTCTGCCCTGCTAGGGCTGCCCCGGTCAACTCTAAGTGTTGTTATTGTGAAGTGGAAACGTCTCGGAGCAACAACGGATCAGCCGCAAACTGGTAGGCCACACAAGCTCACAGAACAGGACTGCAGAGTACTGAAGCGCCATTGGACTCTAGAGCAGTGGAAACGTCTTCTCTAAAGTGATGAATCACGCTTCACCAACTTTGTGGCAACTGTTTGGGGAAAGCCCTTTCCTGTTTCAGCATGACAATGCCCCCATGCACAAAGCGAGGTCCATACAGAAATGGTTTGTCGAGTTCGGTGTGGAAGATCTTGACCGGCCTGCACAGAGCCTTGACCTCATACCCATCGAACACCTTTGGGATGAATTGGAATGGAGACCTAATCACCCAAATTCAGTGTCCGACCTCACTAATGCTCTTGTGGCTGAATGGATGCAAGTCCCTGCAGCAATTTTCCAACATGGTGTTTGTCACATTTTGTGAATTCTTGGTTGGTGAGTGGACCACAGATCTCACATCCATAGAGGGCAATGGCTTCTATAACTGATTCAAGTATTTTTTTAGCCAGATCCTAATTGGGATGTCAAATGTTATGTTCCTTTTGATGGGGTAGAAGGCCATCAAAAGAGATTGTTCACAGCTTTATGGAAGTTCCCTGTGGTGCTGATGTTTAGGCCGAGGTAGGTACAGCTTTTGGTTTGCTCTAGGGCAACAATGTTTAGGTGGAATTTGTATTTGTGGTCCTGGCAACTGGACCTTTTTTGGAAGACCATTATTTTGTCAGGGCCCAAGTCTGATAGAATCCGTGCAGAAGATCTAGCTGCTTTTGTAGGCCTTCCTTGGTTGGGGACAGAAGCACTAGGTAATCGGCAAACAGTAAACATTTGACTTCAGAGTCTAGTAGTGTGAGGCCGGGTGCTTCAGACTGTTCGAGAGCCCTCGCCAATTCGTTGATATAAATGTTGAAGAGAGTGAGACTCAAGCTGCATCCCTGTCTCACCCCCGCCCCCCCCCTCTCTCACTCTCTCTCTCGTGCTCTCTCTCTGTCTAACTTTTTATTTATCTTTCTCTCTGAAACAGCAGGGTGAGCATGCAGAGTTGGCATCAGGCCTCAGAGGGTATCAGTGGCAGACAGGCACACTCAGGCAGTCTCGCTTTGCTGCAGATTGCCATCGAGGGCCTAGGAGGACGAGCTGGGGGTGCGAGGAGGGAGAGTGGGGTATGGGGGATAACGGAGCGAGGTAGCAGTACAATGAGACCTCAGAGCTCTGAGAGGTCTTCCAAAGAATGGACCCACATGGACACTTATAGACACTCCCCCCACACATGCTCCAATAGAGAATACAGTTGTTATGAGGTGAGGTAAGGACAGAACCATGAGCTCTATCTCTTTACAGCTCTCTGTCAGTGGAACAACTCAGTGTAAAATAAAATCACCACCATTTTAAGTTGATTTCAAGAGTGCTTACCTCCACATTCAAGAGGATGAGAGGAGTTATGTATTTAATTTTCAATAGCCTATTGCTTTCATAGACTTGATACTCCTGTCAAAGTATTGCACTAGAAATTCTCTAAGCAAAACATCTGCAGCTCATACAGCAGATGTGTCTAGATTTTCATTTTCCACCGGACAATCGAGCATTCGTCTATGGCTCAGCAGTTTGCAATGAGAAAACGTTGCGGGTATTTTAACATTGTGTGTAGTAGAGAGCGCTAACTTCTCACTGTGAAGAAGCACTTTGAAGCTTCAGTAGACATAGATGCACCGAGCAAAGATACTGCTGCAGAGCATTTAAGCATTACCCAGCAAAAAATCTATCTATTCTTCCCTAGTCCACTCCCTCTCCCAAAAGCTCTCTCGCTCCCAGCCCATTTCACCATCTCCCCATCTCTCTCTCCTTTTCCTTCCTTCCTTCCTTCCTTCCTTCCTTCCTTCCTTCCTTCCGCCCTCCCTGCCTCCCTCCCGCTGTTGTTACTATTCAGAGGGGCTGGTGTAGTGAGGGGGCTGAAAGTGGAGCTGACAGCCAGGTAACAGGCCTAGAGAAATGGGACACAGGTGTAGAGGGAGATTGGGCGGCAGGTAGGGCTCAGGGGAGACCAGGGAGTGGGAACCAAAATCAATAAGGACCACAGACCCAGAATGTAAAGTAGGGGCAACCAACAAGTACAGCAAAGAGGGATCAACAACTTCACTGGAATGAGAATGCCAGTGTCTTTCTGGTGCCTTTGCGACTGCTGCAACTGTGGCATACAGTGGCATACAGTACACACAGGCAGACTGCCATTAACTCATTTGTACATTAACTGTGTCACTGACATGTGTTCGCTCAATCGCTCGTTACAATGCTGAGTTGTGAGCCGAAGTCTCTGGATCTGTATTTGCTATAGCCAAGTCACCTGACAATCGCTGTCATGCCAGAGGAGTTGGCTAAAGCTAGAGCTAAGCTACTGAGTTGTTACAGTATCCCAAAATCTTCATGACTTAACAAAGAGCTAACACAGTCTGCAGTACATTATATAAGGTACTTCTGAATGCTGGCCTCCTTTTTATTCCAAACCAGAAGAGGCTAGGGGCTGGGATAGGAGGTGATAACGGGGCGCAATCAATTAGGTATGGAAGTGAAAAATGGCAACACAATGGTGAAATATTAACACTCTAATTAATGGCTAAAAATAGGGAGCAGAAGCTTTGAGTCCATGCCATACACAGGCTGGTTCCCCAGGTCTCTCTCTGAGTACGATGGGAGAGGAGGGACACACTGATAACACATAGCTGTCACACAGTATGAAAAGGAAAACTCATCTCCTTGGTTAATATAAACTCAGCAAAAAAATAAACGTCCTCTCACTGTTCACTGCGTTTATTTTCAGCAAACTTAACGTGTAAATATTTGTATGAACATAACAAGATTCAACAACTGAGAACTGAACAAGTTCCACAGACATATGACTAACAGAAATGTAATAATGTGTCCCTAAACAAAGGGGGGGATCAAAATCAAACTTAACAGTCAGTATCTAGTGTGGCCACCAGCTGCATTAAGTACTGCAGTGCATCTCCTCCTCATGGACTGCACCAGATTTGCCAGTTCTTGCTGGGAGATGTTACCCCACTCTTCCACCAAGGCACCTGCAAGTTCCCGGACATTTCTGGGGGGAATGGCCCTAGCCCTCACCCTCCGATCCAACAGGTCCCAGACGTGCTCAATGGGATTGAGATCCGGGTTCTTCACTGGCCATGGCAGAACACTGACATTCCTGTCTTGCAGGAAATCATACACAGAACGAGCAGTATGGCTGGTGGCATTGTCATGTCAGGATGAGCCTGCAGGAAGGGTACCACATGAGGGAGGAGGATGTCTTCCCTGTAACGCACAGCGTTGAGATTGCCTGCAATGACAACAAGCACAGTCCGATGATGCTGGGACACACCGTCCCAGACCATGACGAATCCTCCACCTCCTAATCAATCCCGCTCCAGAGTACAGGCCTCAGTGAAACGTTCATTCCTTTGACAATAAACGCGAATCCGACCATCACCCCTGGTGAGACAAAACCGCGACTCGTCAGTGAAGAGCACTTTTTGCCAGTCCTGTCTAGTCCAGTGATGGTGGGCTTGTGCCCATAGGCGACATTGTTGCCAGTGATGTCTGGTGAAGACCTGCCTTACAACAGGCCTACAAGCCTTCAGTCCAGCCTCTCTCAGCCTATTGCGGACAGTCTGAACACTGATGGAGGGATTGTGCGTTCCTGGTGTAACTCGGGCAGTTGTTGTTGCTATCCTGTACCTGTCCGGCAGGTGTGATGTTCGGATGTACCGATCCTGTGCAGGTGTTGTTACACGTTGTCTGCCACTGTGAGGACGATCAGCTGTCTGTCCTGTCTCCCTGTAGCACTGCCTTAGGCGTCTCACAGTACGGACATTGCAATATATTGCCCTGGCCACATCTGCAGTCCTCATGCCTCCTTGCAGCATGCCTAAGGGACCCTGGGCATCTTTCTTTTGGTGTTTTTTAGAGTCATTAGAAAGGCCTCTTTAGTGTCCTAAGTTTTCATAACTATGACCTTAATTGCCTACCGTCAGTAAACGTGTCTAAACGACCGTTCCACAGGTGCATGTTCATTAATGATTTATGGTTCATTGAACAAGCATGGGAAACAGTGTATAAACCCTTTACAATGACAATTTGTGAAGTTTTGGGGATTTTTACGAATTATCTTTGAAAGACATGGTCCTGAAAAAGGGTCTTTATTTTTTTTCCGCGTTTAGATCCCATGAATATACAGTACTACTATTATCTCTGAGATACAGTACTACTTAAAGTCACGGGAAATGTGCGAGTGTGGGGGGATGGGGGTACATTGGCAGTGAGATAGGTTGAAAGAGAAAGAAAGAGGGAGGGAGAGAGAGTGGGTGAGGCAGAGGGAGAGAGAATTCATGTGTGTGTAATTGCATTGAACAGAGACCTACACACTTAGGGCATAGTGCCAGCAGAGGGCACCACTAACCCAAAGAAAGGACAGGAGGCCGCCCAAGCTGTGGACCTCCTTAAAGAAAGAATGTCCCTAAAAAGCAACTTCTTGTCTTGAAAACGGCCTATGTGGCATCGATATGAGCCAGAAACATTTATTCTACTGTCAAAATGTACGACAAAGTGTAAATATAATTTTGGCCATAAAGTCAGTCTGGTCCAAAACGGAGATTTGCGAGATAGAAAAAAAATGGTTTGTCACGGTATGAAGGGTACCACAGTTTTCCATGGGTTTATTTACTACTGAATGACAACAGAGACAGAATACAATATGAAATTGTATTGAATAGTTTGGGGTAGGCCTCGTCTCCAAGGAATGTTCCTCAGAATCAGATGCTGATGACAGATTGCCCTATGCTGGGCTGATGGTGCAAAACACCAAGTGGGAAACAAAGTTTGAGTTGACATATAAATACTCCCCTAGATTCATGCCCTTTTGTTGAAAGAAAGGAAAGTGATTGTTGCACCAGTGAGCCCATAGGTTAATCAGCAACCGTGGTGGAAGTGTGCCATGCTCATTGGCTGAAATGAATAGGTGAGTGACATTCCGCATGCTTGCTTATAGTAAAGGAGGAGGAGAGACGTGACACTAAGCTGATGAAGTAACATTGAGACGCTAACCTATAAATAACTGCTATGCTGATGCGGTAACATTATAAACGCTACCGTATACTGTATGTCCGGGGCAGGGTGGGGTAGGTTACTTTCTCAATGTAATCTGTTACAGTTACAAGTTACCTGTACAAAATTGTAATCAGTATCTTAACTTTTGGATTAGCCAACATAATCTGATTACTTTTCCTTTAAGAGGTGTTAGAAGAGTGTCATCATAGTGGTCTCTGACTTGTGGTCTTAAACTTGCAGTGCTGAATTGAATGTCATTGAGGAAACAGAACAATATCATAATGTATTTTCTTTTCACAAAACATCCTTTCTGAATTCAAAAGTAATTCAAGAAGTAATCACCTAGGTTTCAAAAGTATCTGTATTCTGATTACAATATTTTTGCTGGTAACTGATTAGTTACAGTTTTGTTTTAATCAGATTACATGTAACTGATTCGATGTAATTAGTTACTCCCATACCCTGTTTGATCCTTTTCCAAAATGTGCATATGTTAACTTAGGAGAACCATTCACCATGGTTATATAATTGAATCAACGGACAAGTGAATGTAATTGACAGCACGCACAATACCATATTTTATAACCTCCAAAGACATCCACGGCTCTGTCGCCATAGAAACAGAATGCAACCATAGTCATTATCTTTTCAAACTGTTGAGGTTATTTGAGTTTGTTAAGCTGAAATAACAACTCCAGTACCTACTTCACTGAAGTAAGAAACAAAAGAACTGTCACAGATTGTATTTGGAGAAATAACGACATGGTTGAGTTGGGATCTATGACCTATGGAATATTCACAAGAGGTGTTGGTGACATTCAACTCTTCTTTAAATAGTCAAGCGAGACAGAACACAGTCACATACGTATAGATCTCTCTCTCCAAGGCCATTTGAACACAAATCATTTCTGAGAGTGTGACATGTCATTATAACATGAGTTTGACATCACAGTAAGTAATCCCTGAGTTAACAACAGCCTCTGTCACCCACAAGTGACAAGGTTGCGGATAACAATACCTAATTGGGACAGGGCTTGTTTTTGGCCAGTTAACTACAGTGCTAGCACAAACAGCAGCTATTAAATTCAACAAACTGTGTAGCATATCCTGCTGTCATGTTTGCCCAGGATTTGTGAGAGTGTAGTCTTAGCTACTCTGATTAGTACTTCCCTCTACAATAACACTGGCCAAGCAGATAGACATGTTGTCATGCTAGCTCTGTCTGGTGCACTATAAAGACTGGTACTGGCACCCAGAAAGAGAGAGCGCTTGATCTCTGGCTCTGGCGGCAGCTCACGTACGCCAGTGTCTGGTTGTGGATGTTAGGAATGAGTTATTTGGTCAGTACTGTGGGTATCACAACCCCCATCTCTGTGAGTGAGAGTGAATACACTACATTCAACTTATATTTGATTAGGTTTATCCTATTCAAAGAGAGCCTTGAGAGCATAGAATTAGGAATTAGAATACTAGAATGGACATGATCCTTCTTATGATGGTCCAAAGGTCAGCCATGTTGGTTAGGGAGTTGGTCAACCATGGTTTGACAGTGCTGTGTTGAGATCTTGTGTAAAACAATGAATGTGAAGAATGCATCTGCATTGTATGTGTGCTAACATACTGTAGCTAGCCAGCCAGTTTGAGGGATGATTCCATATATTTTTTAAATTAACTGCCAATATGCCAACATTCCATTCAAACAATGCTGTCAATCCACAGCTATACACGGGGTGCGTTCGTAAATTCACTCTTGTGCACGACTCCAAGATTTTTGGAGTCGACTCTGACTCCTGTGATTGGAGTTGAAAGGAGTAGACTCTTGCTCGACCCCCTGACTCCTGTGGTTGGAGTCGACTCTTGCTCGACTCCCAAAACACGCTGAAACAGATGCGCAAACACATACACACCATCCCATTATTGCAGTCCTACTAGGAAGACTACATTTGCGTTCTAGAGGACTGACATAAGAATGATGCTGCCATTTGCCTATAAAAGTCTTATTTTGTTAGAATATAGAAGGTGCTGTGTAGAAACTAGAATATTTTTGTGATATTTCTGCTGTGTGCAGCCTTGACAGATCCCATTGGATGATGAGGCACACTCAACACTGATAAACCTATTATTTACCATGTTATAGTCCTATTCAGACGGGTATTACTAGAGACGTTGGTTTTGTAATTATTATCCAAGCATGTGCATTAATCCAGATTTCAATTCACACATGATTCGTTTTTCCAAACTGCCCCCTGTAATATTTTTTTTAAATGTAATCTTATGACGGAAACCTGGAGGTTTTTATTGTAGGCGTGACGATATTAGGCTACACTGATAACTCGTGCTTAGCCGCCAAATGTATAGGTCTCCTCATACTGTTTAAAGTGATGAAGTGTGTTCATAATCATAATTTTTTTTGATCCATCCATGGTAGACATCCTTCCTAATAAAAATACCAGACATCCTGCTGATTTGAGCTGCTGAACCGTTTTTACACTTGACTGTGTTTATGAATGAGAAAGTGAACTTGACATTTCCCAAAAATCTTAAGTGTTTCGTTAAATAAACTATGTGCAATACTTTTTATTGCACATTTTGGCCTAATTAAGCTAATGCATTTCGCGATGTTCAACTTCAATTCACTGGCACTATGAAGAATAACTTAAACCATACGCATTGGAAGCCTAATATATTATTGAATATACTGTAATGAAACAGGCAGGGAGAGGGTCTCGAACCCTCGACAATCTAACCCGAGGTCCGGCACGCTATCGACAGTTCCGCAACAACATGCTCGTGCGGCAGAGTCGATTTTCTCTTTGCTATGAAAAACGCTAGTGTGTGTTTGGTCTTCGGTCTTTTGCGTGTTGAAAAGCTCAGCCTTCTCATTGACAGCCCCTACTTTAGTGAAGTTGCGCGAGACATTGCAAGCCAAGAAATTGCAAAAACAATGCGACAGCCTATAGCCTAGATCTTCTGATTACCGATGCACAGTTCCGACTGTCTGCCTGATGGCTGACATGCCTACCTATGCCTGGCTGTGACCTTCCCATCTCTATCTCCCTCGCTTGCTCGCTCTTTCTTTTCTGTGAAAAATGCAAGGATTTAGCTTCCTCCATTGCAAAAATACTTAACCATAGGAATCGATAGACAATGAGCCGATTAATCGATTATTTTGGAGTCGATTCCCCACCCAGTGTTGCCATGTTCTCGGTTTTCGGGCAAATTGGGTAATTTTGAAAACGATGTGGGGGTGAAAATGTATTGGTCGCCAGTTATAATTCACTAGCTGCATTCCAAACCCATAAAGACACACCATCTCCCCTCTGCCCTCAAATTAAGAGTACACTTCTGATGATGTTTCATGACATATGATGAGTTGAAGCTTGCAGGGCGTGGGAAGAATGAATGAGTTTAAATGAGCCACCCTTGTGTTGTGTTTTCAGTCATCATAGAACCACCGGTAGCTGTTGTGTGTGCTTTATATGCGGCTACAGTCAATTATGATTGCATTTCATGACTTGGCTATTGCCATTATGGAGACCCCTATTTACAACACTTTTTCCATAAAACATATTAATACGCTAGAACTGATGCACATGAAGAAATAACAGAGACAAAGACTGGAAAACGTGCACTAACGCACATTTGCACAGAGGTGGTTTAAACTGCATTCTAATGTTGACTTCGCTTAAAGAAAATGGTATTATGCAAAGTGTTATGCTCAGTTCCTGTGTCTCGGGGGCTGCCGAGTGGACATTTGAAATGGAAGTTATGGAACTCCCTCGTATGCTTCTTTTTATGTGGAAAAGTCCTCAATGAAACTGACATTACATGTGGAGAATGATACATTTGCCTCTCTTGGCCATCGATTAGCCTATTCATTTTCATACCATTGCAGGCTACCATTTGATACAATACATATGTTGAAATGACGATATCACTGGAGTCACTGCAAATCAGTGTGTGCCAGTTGTGTACTGGTAGCCTACCTGGAGCTAGCAAACCAATGTAATAAATAGCAGTGGTGGAAAAAGTACCCAATTTTCATACTTGAGTAAAAGTAAAGATACCTTAAAATAAAATGACTCGTGTAAAAGTGAAAGTCACCCAGTAAAATAGTACTTGAGTAAAAGTCTAAAAGTATTCAGTTTTAAATGTACTTAAGTATTAAAAGTAAACGTAATTGTTAAAATATACTTAACAAGTATCAAATATAAAAGTATAAATAATTTCAAATTCCCTATGTTAAGCAAACCAGACAGCACGATTTTCTTGCTTTTGTAATTTATGGATAGCCAGGGGCACACAACAAACAAAGCATTTGGTTTTAGTGAGTCTGCCAGATCAGAGACAGTAGGGATGACCAGGTATGTTCTTTTGATAAGTGTGTGAATTAGACAATTTTCATGTCCTGCTAAGCATTCAAAATGTAACTACTATAGTACATTATTTTCTTTAGGAATGTATTTGAGTAAAATTAAAAGTTGTCAAAAATATACATAGTAAAGTATAGATACCCCAAAAAATGACTTAAGTAGTACTTTACAGTATTTTTACCTACGTACTTTACACCACTGATAAATAGCCTATACTGTAACTTCTGTTTATTGTTGTTGTAGCCTTGTGTTATTATGCAATTACTAATGGACATGTTTAGTTAATTAAATTGGAAGCTATCAAAGCTCTGACACGATTGCGGATAAATTGTTAGAAAGCATTAGATTGACAGTAACAGTAGTCAGATTAGGCTAAAGGTTAAAAAAAATAGATATAGACTACCAGTCAAAGGTTTGGACACCTACTTATTCAAGGGTTTTTCTTTATTTGTACTATTTTCTACATTGTAGAATAATACTGAAGACATAAAAACTATGAAATAACACGTATGGAATCATGTTGTAACCAATAAAGTGTTAAACAAATTCAATCAGAATTTATATTTGAGATTCTTCAAAAGTAGCCACCCTTTGCCTTGATAACAGCTTTGCACACTCTCTCCACCAGCTTCATGAGGTAGTCACCTGGAATGCATTTCAATTAACAAGTGTGCCTTGTTAAAAGTTCATTTGTGGAATGTGATTCCTTCTTAATGCATTTGAGCCAATCACTTATGTTGTGACAAGGTAGGGGTGGTATACAGAAGATAACCCTATTTGGTAAAAGACCATGTCCATATTATGGCAAGAACAGCTCGAATAAGCAAAGAGAACGACATTGGGCAAAAATTCTAGCGAGACAAGGCAACACCAGTTGAATATGACTGGTGTCAGTAAACGTTGGCAAAAAAAAAACGTAATTCAATTGTTTCCAGCAGCACACTTACAGTCACCAACGCTCTAGATAACATGAAAACAGCCTAACCAGCACTGCTGGGGTGAGTAAAATGGTCAGATTGAGAGTTCTCTCATTTGTGTCATCAAATGGCGCTGGAGCAGAAGGCAGAAGACGTTTTACGTGCCCCCAACCAATTGTGTTTTTTTGTTCGTTTATCTGCTTTGTTTGTAACAAATTTTTTGTACTATTTTTGTTCATAAAGTTGCCCATACCGTCTCTTATGCCCGAAAATAACTTCTAGACATCAGGACTGTGATTACTCACCACGGACTAGCAGAATCCTTTTTCCTCTTTCACAACTCTGACGAGCCCGAGGCGGAGGAGATACGGCTCCCTCGGGAACAGGCCCCGACCCCAGTGATCTGCGTGAAGAGGAGGCGGAGAAAGAGAGGCAGGAGGGCGGACTGCCATCTGAGGAGTAGGAGGCGAGCGAATAAACCGCCACTTCCCTCAATTCTGCTGTCAAACATGCAATCATTGGACAATAAAATGGACAAGTTATTGGGAAGATGTAACTACCAACGGGACATTAAAAAGTGTAACATCTTATGCTTCATGGAGTCGTGACTGAACGACAACAATATCAACATACAGCCGGCTGGTTATACGATGTACCAGCAGGATAGAACAGCAGCGGCTGGTAAGACAAGGGGCGGCGGTCTATGTATTTTTGTAAACAACAGCTGGTGCACGATATCTAAGGAAGTCTCGAGCCATTGCTCGCCTGAGGTAGTTTCTCATGGTAAGCTGCAGACCACATTACCTACCGAGAGAGTTCTCATCTATATTCTTTGTAGCTGTACCAACCACCACAGTCAGAGGCTGGCACCAATATAGCATTGAATGAGCTGTATTCTGTCATAAGCAACCAAGAAAACTCTCACCCAGAGGCAGCACTCCTAGTAGCCGGGGACTTTAATGCAGGGAAACTTGAATCCGTTTTACCTAATTGCTATCAACATGTTAAATGTGCAACCAGAGGGAAAATAACCCTGGACCACCTATACTCCACACACAAAGATGCATACAAAGCTCTCCCTCGCCCTCCATTTGGCAAATCTGACCATAATTGTATCCTCCTGATTCCTACTTAGAAGGAATAATTAAAGCAGGAAGCACCAGTGACTAGATCAATAAAAAAGTGGTCAGATGAAGCAGATCCTAAGCTACAGGACTGTTTTGCTAACACAGACTGGAATATGTTCCGGGATTCCTCCAGTGGCATTGAGGAGTACACCACATCTGTCATTGGCTTCATCAATAAGAGCACCGATGACATCGTCCCCACAGAGACCGTACGTACATACCCCAACCAGAAACCATGGACTACAGGCAGCATCCTCACTGAGCTAAAGGCTAGAGCTGCAGCTTTCAAGGAGCGGGACTCTAACCTGGAAGCTTATAAGAAATTCCGCTATGCCCTCCGATGAACCATCAAACAGGCAAATCGTCAATACAGGACTAAGATCGATTCATACTACACCGGCTTTGACGCTCGGATGTGGCAGGACCTGCAAACCATTACAGACTACAAAGGGAAGCACAACCGCGAGCTGCCCAGTGACATGAGCCTATCGGACGAGCTAAACTACTTCTATGCTCGCTTCGAGGCAAATAACACTGAAACATGCATGAGAGCACCAGCTGTACCGGAAGACTGTGTGATCACGTTCTCCGCAGCCGATGTGAGTAAGACCTTTAGACAGGTCAACATTCACAAGGTTGCAGGGCCAGATGGACTACCAGGACGTGTACTGCGAGCTTGCGCTGACCAACTAGCAAGGATCTGCACTGATATTTTCAACCTCTCCCTGTGCGAGTCTGTAATACCAACATGTTTTAAGCAGACCACCATAGTGCCTGTGCCCAAGAACACTAAGGTAACCTGCCTAAATGTCCCGTAGCACTCATGTCTGTAGCCATGAACAGATCCACGGATGATGCAGTCTCTATTGCACTCCACACTGCCCTTTCCCACCTAGACAAAAGGAACATCTATGTGAGAATGCTATTAATTTACTACAGCCCTCAAATTTCATCAATAAGCTAAGGACCCTGGGACTAAACACCTTCCTTTGCAACTGGATTCTGGACTTCCTGGCGGGCCACCCCCAGGTGGTAAGGGTAGGTAACAACACATCCGCCACACTGATCCTCAACACAGGGGCCCCTCAGGGGTGCGTGCTCAGCCCCCTCCTGTACTTCCCTGTTCACTCATGACTGCACGGCCAGGCACGACTCCAACACCATCATTAAATTTGCTGATGACACAACAATGGTAGGCCTGATCACCGACAACAATGAGACAGCCTATAGGGAGGAGGTCAGAGACCTGGCCTTGTGGTGCCAGGACAACAACCTCTCCCTCAACATGATCAAGACAAAGGAGATGATTGTGGACTACAGGAAAAAGAGGACCGAGCACGCCCCCATTCTCATCGATGGGGCTGCAGAGGACCAGGTTGAGAGCTTCAAGTTCCTTGGTGTCCACATCACCAACAAACTAACATGGTCCAAGCACACCATGACAGTCGTGAAGCAGGCTCGACAAAACCTATTCCCCTTCAGGAGACTGAAATAATTTGGCATGGGTCCTCAGATCCTCAAAGGATTCTACAGCTGCACCATCGAGAGCATCCTGACTGGTTGCATCACTGCCTGGTATGTCAACTGCTCGGTCTCCGACCGCAAGTCACTACAGAGGGTAGTGCGGATGACCCAGTACGTCACTGGGGCCAAGCTTCCTGCTATCCAGGACCTCTATACCAGGCGGTGTCAGAGGAAGGCCCTGAAAATTGTCAGACTCCAGCCACCCTAGTCATAGACTGTTCTCTGCTACCACACGGCAGGCGGTACCGTAGCACCAAGTCTAGGTCCAGGAGGCTTCTAAACAGCTTCTACTCCCAAGCCATAAGACTGAACATCTAGTCAAATGGCTACCCAGACTATTCACATTGCCCCCCTCCCTTCTCCACACCACTGCCACTCTCTGTTGTCATCTATGCATATTGACTTTAATTAACTCTACCTATATGTACATACTACCTCAACTAACCGGTGAGGTATTATCTCTTTTTCTTATACGTATTTTTTGAAACTGCACTGTTGTATTCGGTGCATGTGACTAATACAATTTAATTTGATTTGTAGTAGCTAGCAAGCTAGCCAACTTTAGCCAGTTAGCTTGAGGTACAGTATGCGCTCTGAACGCTCCAAGAGCAAAACATGCTTAATTTTTCAAGCAGACAATCTGACAACTCTCTGAATTTACGAATGGCCAGAGCGCACTCTGACACACTGGAGGCAATTTACAAATGCACCCACAGTCTCAAATCAGTTGATGATAGGACTTAGACAAGTTGTAAATCAGATCAAATCAAATTTTATTTGTCACATGCAACCGATTAAAACAGGTGTAGACCTTAATGTGAAATGCTTCTTACAAGCCCTTAACCAACAATGCGTTCAAGAAATAGAGCTAAGAAATTTACTAAATAAATACAGAGGGTTCTGGTACCTAGTCAATGTATGGAGGTACAGGTTAGTCAAAGTAATCTGTATATGTAGGCAGGGGTAAAATGACTATGCAAAGATAATAAACAGCAAAGAGAAGCACTGTAAAAACAAAGGAGGGGGGGTTCAATGTAAATAGTCCTGGTGGCCATTTGATTCATTGTTCTTATGGCGTGGGGGTAGAAGCTGTTAAGGAGCCTTTTGGACCAAGACTTGGCGCTCCGGTACCGCTTGCGGTAGCACAGAGAACAGTCTATGACTCGGGTGACTGGAGTCTTTGACAATTTTTCCGGCCTTCCTCTGACACCGCCTAGTATATAGGTCCTGGATGGCAGGAAGCTTGGTCCCAGTGATGCACTGGGCTGTACTCACTATCCTCTGTAGCGCTTTACGGTTGGATGCTGAGCAGTTGCCATACCAGGCGGTGATGCAACCGGTCAGGTGGTGCAGCTGTATAACTTTTTGAGGATCTGGGGACCCATGCCAAATGCAACAAGTACTGATATTGCATCATGTAATAGCATTCACAGCTTTCCAAGTAAACACAATCTGAGACATGTATGGTCTGTTTACATACAGTGGGGCAAAAAAGTATTTAGTCAGCCACCAATTGTGCAAGTTCTCCCACTTAAAAAGATGAGAGAGGCCTGTAATTTTCATCATAGGTACACTTCAACTATGACAGACAAAATGAGGGGGAAAAATCCAGAAAATCACATTGTAGGATTTTTAATTAATTTATTTGCAAATTATGGTGGAAAATAAGTATTTGGTCACCTACAAACAAGCAAGATTTCTGGCTCTCACAGACCTGTAACTTCTTCTTTAAGAGGCTCCTCTGTCCTCCACTCCTTACATGTATTAATGGCACCTGTTTGAACTTGTTATCAGTATAAAAGACACCTGTCCACAACCTCAAACAGTCACACCCCAAACTCCACTATGGCCAAGACCAAAGAGCTGTCAAAGGACACCAGAAACAAAATTGTAGACCTGCACCAGGTTGGGAAGACTGAATCTGCAATAGGTAAGCAGCTTGGTTTGAAGAAATCAACTGTGGGAGCAATGATTAGGAAATGGAAGACATACAAGACCACTGATAATCTCCCTCGATCTGGGGATCCACGCAAGATCTCACCCCGTGGGGTCAAAATGATCACAAGAACGGTGAGCAAAAATCCCAGAATCACACGGGGGGTCCTAGTGAATGACCTGCAGAGAGCTGGGACCAAAGTTACAAACGCCTTCCATCAGTAACACACTACGCCGCCAGGGACTCAAATCCTGCAGTGCCAGACGTGTCCCCCTGCTTAAGCCAGTACATGTCCAGGCCCGTCTGAAGTTTGCTAGAGAGCATTTGGATGATCCAGAAGAAGATTGGGAGAATGTCATATGGTCAGATGAAACCAAAATATAACTTTTTGATAAAAACTCAACTCGTCGTGTTTGGAGGACAAAGAATGCTGAGTTGCATCCAAAGAACACCATACCTACTGTGAAGCATGGGGGTGGAAACATCATGCTTTGGGGCTGTTTTTCTGCAAAGGGACCAGGACGACTGATCCGTGTAAAGGTAATAATGAATGGGGCCATGTATCGTGAGATTTTGAGTGAAAACCTCCTTCCATCAGCAAGGGCATTGAAGATGAAACGTGGCTGGGTCTTTCAGCATGACAATGATCCCAAACACACCGCCCGGGCAACGAAGGAGTGGCTTCGTAAGAAGCATTTCAAGGTCCTGGAGTGGCCTAGGCAGTCTCCAGATCTCAACCCCATAGAAAATCTTTGCCCAGCCACAGCCCCAAAACATCACTGCTCTAGAGGAGATCTGTATGGAGGAATGGGCCAAAATACCAGCAACAGTGTGTGAAAACCTTGTGAAGACTTACAGAAAACGTTTGACCTCTGTTATTGCCAACAAAGGGTATATAACAAAGTATTGAGATAAACTTTTGTTATTGACCAAATACTTATTTTCCACCATAATTTGCAAATAAATTCATAAAAAATCCTACAATGTGATTTTCTGGATTTTTTTTCTCATTTTGTCTGTCATAGTTGAAGTGTACCTATGATGAAAATTACAGGCCTCTCTCATCTTTTTAAGTGGGAGAACTTGCACAATTGGTGGCTGACTAAATACTTTTTTGCTCACTGTATATCTTTGAGGCTATTTATTCAGAGAACATTTTTATAAAACCTATTTAAACTGTATTTATAATTATATTTCAATATATTAGGTTGACTATATTTCCATTCCACAATCAAACAATAAGACACTGTATCGTGAATACAGTCACAGGTAAATGGCTTTGTTTGACACTTGCCTTTATTGCTTTTATAAAACTGTTTCCAACATATTAAAATAACAATTAATGACATATTTATTTTGATAAGTTATTCATAAAATTTCATTCTGAAATTGTATGAATTACTTACTGTATGAATTGGATGCAAGCCAGTCTTTCATTATTTTTGCATAGTTGCTATGCTATGTGTACATTCTAAACAAAATGGTTGCTAAGCAGGCTGGATAACGTTCTTATCACTTGCTGGCTAGCTAACTTCAGCTAACTCCATCACGTAAAAAAAATTGAACATGGAATGACTGTACACTAGCTGCATTTTTGTTTGTTTGAGCTTTTTTTATGTTTAGCAGTGATAAGGATGTTGATGCATGATTTTGCCTAGCTCAGAAAAAAATGTCTGGTCTGGTCTGGGCACTGTTCAGTTCCTATGTATGGTACAGAGATAGAAATTCAAAAGGGAAACAGTGTTTCCAAGGTTGAACAGGCTGACAGCGAGGCTTATATTAACTCCCGCTGTACCAAACTAAATGATAGGCTGGAAGCAAGAGGAAATAATGTACGAGTTGAGATAAATACAAGAGATGATTTGTCGAGCAACATGAACATAACACTCTTAGAGGCACAGTGATCATTGTCAGATGTAACTGTTAGCAGGCATAGTGTGACTGTGACAGGCAGCCAATACAGTGGATTGCGCAGTCAGATGGAACAGAGTAAATAGGCATTTCACCGTTATATATTTAGCAGGTGGAAACTTGTGGAACAGACAGCGCCTGGAATGTGGTTTTAACCTCTTGAAACTAGGGGGCACTATTTTCATTTTTGGAAAAAATAACGTTCCCAAAGTAAACGGGCTATTTCTCAGGACCAGATGCTAGAATATGCATATAATTTGACAGCATAAGATAGAAAACACTCTAAAGTTTCCAACTGTAAAAATATTGTCAGTGAGTATAACAGAACTGATATTGCAGGCGAAAGCCTGAGAAAAATCCAATCAGGAAGTGACTCTTATTTTGAAACCCCTGTGTTCCTATGCATCCCTATTGCCCATTGAAAGGGATATCAACCAGATTCCTTTTTCTATGGCTTCCCTAATGTGTCTACAGCCACTAGACATAGTTTCAGGCTTTTATTTTGAAAAATGAGCATGAACGACAACATTGCGTCAGTGGTCAGGTGGTGGCTCTCAGAGTGATTTGTGCGTAATAGACAAAGGCGGCCATTGTTCCTCTCGCTCCTACTGAAAAGCCAA
Organism: Oncorhynchus masou masou; assembly: GCF_036934945.1. Taxonomy (NCBI): domain Eukaryota; kingdom Metazoa; phylum Chordata; class Actinopteri; order Salmoniformes; family Salmonidae; genus Oncorhynchus; species Oncorhynchus masou. The sequence goes on from NW_027016523.1 coordinate 69,085, forward strand.
TTGTCCCGGTTGATATATTATCAAATAGATATTTGAAAAACACCCTGAGGATTGATTATAAAAAACGTTTCCCATATTTCTGTCGATATTATGGATCTAATTTGGAGGTTTTTTTGGCGTTGTCGTGACCGCAATTTACGGTGGATTTCTCAACAAAACGTGGACAAGAAACGGAGGTATTTCGGCTATAAAAAATAATCTTTATGGAACAAAAGGAACATTTGCTGTCTAACTGGGAGTCTCGTGAGTGAAAACATCCGAAGCTCATCAAAGGTAAACGATTTCATTTGATTGCTTTTCTGATTTTCGTGACCAAGCTTCCTGCTGCTAGCTGGACATAATGCTATGCTAGAATATCGATAAACGTACGCTTGTCTTGCTTTGGCTGTAAAGCATAATTTCAAAATCTGAGATGACAGAGTGATTAACAAAAGGCTAAGCTGTGTTTCAATATATTTCACTTGTGATTTCATGAATATGAATATTTTCTAGTAATATTTTTTGATGGTTGCGCTATGCTAATTAGTGTAGCTGATGACAATTCTCATGGATCCGGGATGGGTAGTTCATACCCATGGTATACGGTCTGATATACCACAGCTTTAAGCCAATCAGCAATCAGGGCTTGAACCACCCAGTTTATAATTAAGCAATAAGGCATGAGGGTGTGTGGGGTATGGCCAATATACCACAGCTAACAGCTGTATGCAGGCACTCCGCTTTGCGTCGTGAAAAGAACAGCCCTTAGCCATGGTATATTGAACAATGTACCACACTGCCTCATGCCTTATTGCTTAATTATACAACGGGTGAATCTAATCCTGAATGCTGAATGATTAAAATCGCATTCCGGCCAGTGTCTATTCCACAAGTTACCACCGGCTAAATCTATGACGTTAAAATGCCTATTTACTCTGTTCCATCTGACTGCGCAGTACACTGTCTCATCAGCCCAGCAGGCAATTATAAACTGGTTTGCCAACGTAATTAAAACAGTGAAAATACTTTTTGTCATACCCATGGTATACGGTCTGAAACACCACAGCTTTCAGACAATCAGCATTCAGGGCTCAAACCACCCAGTTTATACTTTTGTTTTCCTGCATAAGTAAAAGCAGGAAATTCATCACCTATGCCTCTACTGCCATTCATTCCAATTAGACTGGTTTTGGATTACTTCCGGATCAAGACGGCTGCCATTTTCGCTCGATTATGGAACTTTGAGGGTTTATGACATAGCCCATCTAGTAATTTAATAGGATCTATATGCTTGAGAGAATCTCTTCTAACAGAGAGAGCTGGAGTACTATCTGACTGATTCACTATGAGCTCTCCCTCCTTCCACTCCATTGACTGGCTGTCTACCTGTCCTGTGTGTACTAAGCGCTACAATAAGGCCCGGTGTCAACCCAAGCTGCTGCACTGTGGGGAAACCTTCTGTCTCATCTGTCTGGGAGAGATAGACAGTCACACCAGTAAGGGGGCGCTGCCGTGTCACTCATGCAGACAGGTGATCAAAGTACCGCACTCTGGTGTAGCTAAGCTAGTGGATAATTCTGCCATCTTCAGTTTGGTGACAAGAAGACAAGAAGAGTCAGAAGTGGGCATCTGCTGTGAGAAACATGCAGACGAGAAACTGAAGTTATTCTGCAATTCGTGACACAGGTATGTGCATGAAAAAGAAACAATCAACATGTGCACACCTGCCCACACATACGCACGCCCACACACACACGCATGCCCACACATACGCATACCCACGCATGCCCACACACTCACGCGCCTGCGTGCCTCTGCCTATACGCAGACTACGTGCTGCACATTGAGCCCCGCGGTTGCTAGGGCGCCACCGATTACAAATAGGAACTCAGTCAGGGACTGAACTTACTGTTTAGAGTTAGAAGAGTAGAATAGTAGAAACAAGGTGCAATTCTTTTTTAAGTAGTGCAACAGCAGTTTTCCAATTGTTATGCCAGTCACTCTATAAACCCATGTCATCTACTATTTTTGTATGTATTGCTAGGCAAAGTAGTCTAGCCGGCTATCTAAACCTTGCAGCAATCATCACCAAAGGCCCTGACCTCCAGGGGTCCACGACTGATTTTGTTAGTCACTCTTACTCTGATATCATATGAACATGACATAAATCATGGCAAAATCTGTTGAACTGTAGGGGATTAGCTTAAAACTAAATTTTTTTCTCCTCTGCCAAGAAGGGGGTCACTGAAATGTTTTGCCTGCGAGGTGGTAGAGGCAACCAAATCTCATCCCCAAAACACTAGAGGCGCTTCTGCACACACACACACACACACACACACACACACACACACACACACACACACACACACACACACACACACACACACACACACACACACACACACACAATGTAAATTGTAAGGTCTGAGACAGGGGGACTGAAAGCTAACTCTTCTCTCCTAATCAGCCACTGTGTTTTAGTCCCAGGGAGAGGGAATACATCCATATTCATGAGGGATTGTTTAGATAAATATCCACTCTGCCATAACTACTCCTTGAACAGCACCCTGGACGTCAGACACATTCCTCCATATTCATAGTTCCATATTGTCACCTGCTTCAACAAATACCAGTATAAGAGGGTATCCATTTCCCTATGGAGATTGCTGCACACAGATTAGAATATGCACACTGTCAATAGAATAGAAGATAGATACTCATTTGTTTCACTAAGGACTTACAGATGCAGTATAGACTATACTCTTCCATCAAGCATTAGACTAATAACAGATATTTTCAATCACACTTTGAACTACTGTAGCTCTATTCTGCTTTCATCTTTCCTCAAGGATGGGATTCTGGGATTCTGTCAGCTCAGGGATTCGATCCAGCAACCTTTCGGTTTCTGGCCCAACGCGCCTACCCGCCAGGCTAACTGCCGTCCTTGGGTGCTTATCATTGCAAACTGCCAGAACAACAAGAGCATTATAATATGACCTCATCAATAAGAAGACACAGTAACTAATGCCAGCTTGAAAAAAACATTTACTAACACTAAATGCACTAGCACTTTTTAAGGACATGCACTATAATAAACCTACAGCACAAAAGCATTCAATAACTCATTTTGATTAATGAGCACAATGAAATCTCTTACTCATACATCTTCATCATCATGTTTTCTCAATGATCCAATCCAGAGTGACCATGTCCTCCCTATAGTACTTGAAAGATGAGTAAGCAATAGACATGGGTGTGTCACAACAACTCTACCGCGGCATTGCTTTGTGAAATGAATGGTTTCTGGAGCCCTCATGCAAGGTAATAATGGGGCCCTGCGCTAGCCTAGTGCAGGAGGATAGAAAGAAAATGTCACAAACCCTGTAAACTGGGGAAGAGCCCCGACCAGGTACCTGAGTATATCTCCCTGCTCTTCAATTTCATCCGCCACCGCTTCACACCTGCAACAATGATGTGAAGAAGCCCGTCATGCGCAGGGCAATGTTACAGTAGCCGTGAAACCGGTCGAGGCAAGGCAACACACTCAGGACCTTCACACAGGAGACTGCCAGTAATACAGTAGTTAACATTCAGAGCAGCAACAATATTAGATCATTTGCTTATATAAATCACCACCCATCCTAACCCCAAACTGAACAACACTTCAAATACCTGTTGCAGTTTCAAATAAGCAGACGCCTTCTGCAGTAGCACTGACTACACCCATCAGCATATATTTCCACTCCCAGCTGAGATGAGACAGAAACAGCAGGTCTGACAGTATGTCAACATCTGTCAGATAGAATCCTGTGATACTCCAGGGACCATGCAGACAGATATGAACCCCCCTCACCCCTTGCTGGCTGGCTGGCTGACAGACAGTGCATCTCCCCTTGTCCCACTCCCCAATCTGCCTCTGCTCTGAATGTGTTTGGCTGGGGCACCTGCTTTTACCTGTGTTCGTGTCAGGTAAGATACAGCAATGCTTCTGCAGGATGCTTGGCAGCACCTGTGTAGGGAGAGAGAGAGGGATAAAAAAAATAACAGTTGTGTCACAGCAGAATGAATGGCAATTAGTCCTGGGAGAGCATTCAGCCACACTCTATGGCCTACAATTACAGCAATAGGCAACAATTTCTCACCCCATTTGTATGGGCTGAGAATGATCCTCATGTTTATTTAAATAGATCTGTTATGAAGCATTTTAATTATGCAGTAAGCTGTGAAATTGTGGTCCAGATACAGATGTGTGTGTGGGCGGACCATGTAATTCCGAGAGTCTTTTATCTAAAACATTGGCAGTGGTGAATTTGGTGGTGTGGAGAGGAGAATGTGATAGGATAACAAGTATCTAGCAGTCAAATTGAGGAAATTAAGACCATCTGATAATTTAATCGATTGATGTGTTCACTACAAGATTGAAGAAGCCTGACTTAGAAGCATTTTCTGCTGCATCAACAGTTTGACAGGAAGCTATGGAACATAAAATAGAACAAGCACTTACTGTACTATTTACATTATTGGTATGATATAATGAACAATAACACACTGTAGCCTACCTATTTCATATATTAAAATGAAATATATGATCTAAACACAGCATAGTGAAATGATTTCCCTCAGCACCAGCAAATGTAAACTATTTTCATAGTCTAAAGCTAAAGCTTCTTATGTAGCATTTTCACTGAAAAGAACACAAAACTAGAGGCAGGAATTGGGTAGAGCTAGTCTCAGTTAAACCAGAACTAAAATCTTGCTCATTTGGTTTACCTAGTCTGTCCATGAGCGATTAGGGTAGAGCAGGTGTCACAGCAAACAGCAGGTGTCTGTTTATGACTACTGATTGACAGGTTTATTGTCATCAAAATGACTTTCATAATAACGACCACTCGGCGCTCTCCCATTCACCCATGGGAAGAGCAGTGGGAAGGGAGGCAATAATATTCCCTATATTTGCTCTTCTTTGTAACTTCAAACACCTCAATCTACCAGAGTTATATCAAGTCCTGCTACTAGGTATTGGATAAGCATATCTTAATTAAAACTGAAACATATCAAGTTCCTATTTGACAATGAGAGGAGTCTAGGGGGAGATGGGGGGCGGCGGTGGATGGAGTCTTCCTGGGGCTTATATCTATACTTCTACATTATAGACAATGTATATACAGTGAGGGAAAAAAGTATCATCTCAGCTTATTACCTGTATAAAAGACACCTGGGAGCCAGAAATCTTTGATTTCAAATACTTATTTCCCTCATTAAAATTAAAATCAATTTATAACATTTTTGACATGCGTTTTTCTGGATTTGTTTTGTTGTTATTCTGTCTCTCACTGTTCAAATAAACCTACCATTAAAATTATAGACTGATCATTTATTTGTCAGTGGGCAAACGTACAAAATCAGCAGCAATACTTTTTCCCCTCACAGTACAGTACCAGTCAAAAGTTTGGAAACGCCTACTCAGTCCAAGGTTTGTCTTTATATTTTACTATTCTCTACATTGTAGAATAATAGTGAACACGTCAAAACTGTTATGAAATAACAGATATGGAATCACGTAGTAACCAAAAATGTGTTAAACAAATCAAAATATATTTTATATTTGAGATTCTTCAAAGTAGCCACCCTTTGCCTTGAGACTGCGTGAATCAGGCCTTCATGGTTGAATTGCTGCAAACAAACTACTAAAGGACACAATTAAGAAAAAGGGACTTACTTGGGCCAAGAAACACAAGCAATGGACATTAGACCGGTGGAAATCTGTCCATTGAGTCCAAATGTGCGATTTTTGGTTCAAACCTCCCACCGCGAAGCATAGAGGAGGGGGTGAGATGGTGCTTTGCTGGTGACATTGTCAGTGATTAATTTAGAATTCAAGGCACACTTAACTAGCACAGCTACCACAGCATTCTGCAGCAATATGCCATCCCATCTGGTTTGAGCTTAGTGGGACTATCATTTGTTTTTCAACAGGACAATGACCCAACACACACCTCCAGGCAGTGTAAGGGCTATTTAACCAAGAAGGAGGGTGATGGAGTGATGCATCAGATGACATGGCCTCCACAATCACCTGACCTTAACCCAATTGAGATGGTTTGGGATGAGTTGGACCACAGAGTGAAGGAAAAGCAGCCAACAAGTGTTCAGCATATATGGGAACTCCTTCAATACTGTTGGAAAAGCATTCCTCATTAAGCTGATTGAGAGAATGCCAAGAGTGTGCAAAGCTGTCATCAAGGCAAAGGGTGGCTACTTTTGAAGAATCTCAAATATAAAATATAATTTGATTTTTAACACTTTTTTTGGTTACTACATGATTCCATGTGTGTTATGTCATAGTTTTGATGTCTTCATCAAAACTTTTGACTGGTACTGTATATCTTGTTTGTTTTGTTTTGTTTTCAGTGGCGGCCACAATCTAGCAACGGCAGTGTGCCGCTGCTAAATGCATATTGGGGAAACACTGAACAGGTAGTCTTTATCCTGTCACCTCTGCTTCATAAGCGCCACAAATCATCCTCACCTCCTCCTCTCAGCCTGTCGGCTTCATTCATCAATTAGCAGCTCATGTTATTGGCTGTTGCTCCGCCAGGCATTTAAAGGATGACCTAAGCCGTGCCGTGGAGTGGTTAGGTGGATAAGGAGCAAGAGAGGAGCATTGAAACCGAATGAGAGGCTCCACAAAAGTGAATGATAAACAGTTTGGCTTGCATGGATCAAACTCAGCATAATGGGCTAAGTTATGGGGACGGTGCATGGTGCTGGCTGGCTGGCTGGGCTGGCAGACGTTGCATTAGGAGGGGGAGAGACAAACTGTCAGGATGATCATAAATGTTTCACACCAGGCCTCCCGGGTGGCACATCGCAGTGCTAGCTGTGCCACCAGAGACTCTGCATTCGAGCCCAGGCTCTGTCGCAGCCGGCCGCGACCGGGAGGTCCATTGGGCGATGCACAATTGACCTAGCATCGTCCGGGTTAGGGAGGGTTTGGCCGGTAGGGATATACTTGTCTCATCGCGCACTAGCGACTCCTGTGGCTGGCGGGGCACAGTGCACGCTAACCAGGTCACCAGGTGCACAGTGTTTCCTCCGACACATTGGTGCTGCTGGCTTCCGGGTTGGATGTGCGCTGTGTTAAGAAGCAGTGCGGCTTGGTTGGGTTGTGTTTCGGAGGACGCATGACCTTCGTCTCTCCCGAGCCCGTACGGGAGTTGTAGTGATGAGACAAGATAGTAACTACTAACAATTGGATACCACGAAATTGGGGAGTAAAGGGGGTAAAAAAAAATGTTTATATAAATGTTTCACACCCAGAAAGAGGAGTCCTTCTTTCTCATTTTCACTTTAAAGGGATTGTTGGGCCTGAAAGCATATTGTCTAATTTCATATAAACATGTTAGGCATCCATTTGTCTTTAAGCTCATCTTGGGCTGCGTACCAGAGAGAGGATTTATGTTGTTCTGCTTTAACAAGGCAGATTTACAAGAAACACAAATAGTACAATACTATAAATGGGACAACTGGGAATAACATGTCAAGAATCAGCTTTAGGATGTGTTTGATGTCGACTCATTCAAATGGATGTGATAGTGGAACATTCCAGTTGGGGGATGAATAGAAGGTGAAACTAATGAAAAAACACAGTCACAGCTGATCTGTTATTTTAGTTCTATACTGTATGTGCTAAGTTATTTTTAGCTTCAGGTCCAATTTTAACAGGGAACAAGGAGCTTATTGGCACAGACTATGGCTCTGGTTAGCAAATAATTACATGTTTTTTTTGTGGAGGTCCACAGTTTCTATAAAACAAATGAATAGGCATGCATGAAACAAGATTGTAAATGAGAGTTTACCACATTACCATCTGGACTAAAGGACAGATCTTGTGAATGAACAGTCTTAATCCACTGTGCCAATGTGCTATTAAAAGGTACCATTTAGCATAAGTGCTTTCAAATCCTCTGTGCTACTGCCAATATTATTCAATGTTATATTTTTTGCTTAATTACTATTCGGGGCTGCAGATGAAATACAAAAGAATTAGAGTGTATCTCATTATTTGCATTCTGGATGCCTCCTGTCCTTCTTCACTTATCTGTCTCTGCAGCCAAAGAGAATGCACAACACAACCATGTCCTGTGTTTCCAGGCAAAGCCAGCAGATCACAGGAGGGGGGCTTTTCTCAGAAGAGAGAGAGAAATATCATGAGGCATGTATTGTACAACTTGGAGGTTTCAGATAAGTATGAATTTGCAACTTTTACTTTTACTCCACTACATTCCTAAAGAAAATATGTCATTTTGACTTCCACTCATTTTCCCTGACACCCAAAAGCACTCTTTACATTTCGAATGCTCAGGCAGGACAGGCAGAATATGGTCCGATTCAAGCACCTATCAATATATGGCATTGTCATCTCTACTGTCTCTGATCTGGTGGACTCCACAAACACAAATACTGCGTTTGTAAATTATGTCTGAGTGTGCCCCTGGCTGTCCTTATAATAAAATTTAAAAAACAAGAAAACTGTGCCATCTGGTTTGATAAATTAAGGAATTTGATGTGCAGCATTTACTTTTACTCAAGTATGACAATTGAGTAATTTTTCCACCACTGTACTTAAGAACATTTTAAACCAGATACTTTTAGACTTTTACTGAAGTACACTGAACAAAAATATAAACGCAACATGCAACAATGTCAAAGATTTTACTGAGTTACAGTTCATATAAGAAAATCAGTTCATTGAAATACATTCATTAGGCTCTAATCTATGGATTTCACATGACTGGGAATACAGATATGCATCTGTTCGTCACAGTTATCTTTTTTTAAAGTAGGGGCGTGGATCAGAAAACCGGTCAGTATCTGGTTTGACCACCATTTGCCTCATACAGCTCGATACATCTCCTTTGTATAGTTGATCAGGCTGTTGATTGTGGCCTGTGGAATGTTGTCCCACTCCTCTACAGTGGCTGTGCGTGAACTGGAACACGCTGTCCTATATGTCGATCCAGAGCATCCCAAACATGCTCAATGGGGGACATGTCAGGTGAGCATGCAGGCCATGGAAGAACTGGGACAAATTCAGCTTCCAGGAATTGTGTACAGATCCTTGCAACATGGGGCTGTGCATTATCATGCAGAAACATGAGGTGATGTCGGTGGAAGAATGGCACGACAGTGAGCTTCAGGATCTTGTCATGGTACCTCTGTGCATTCAAATTGCCATTGATAAAATGCAATTGTGTTTGTTGTCCATAACTGATGCCTGCCCATACCATAACCCAACCGCCACCATGGGGCACTCTGTTCTAAAGAAACATGATATGAAAAAAATGTAGAACAGAATAGCATACTCTGAGTTGTCCTTATGTTAGGCCATGATCTGGCTATGCCACATGGTTGTGGACTACACTAGTTCATATACCAGACAAGATTTATTTAGAATTCCATGACATTATTTTATAGTATGAAGAATACAATTGAACATAGCTGAATACAATAGAAAGGATATGATTTAAGGGAGTGCACACATGGGGCTTCCTCAGTCTCTTCCCTGTGTGTGCATTAATGTTGTTTTGTTCCCCTTGTCCAGACGCTGTCCTTGTTTTCTTTCATGTCGGTTATTTATTAAATATTCACTCTCTGTACTTGCTTCTCGTCGTATGTGGATGACAAAACACTACACGTCAGCTACTACAGCGAGTGAAATCATTGCAAACCCTTATCACTGCAACACTTAAGAAAGAGCTGCAGTTAGTTTCAGAATAGGTGGGAAGGAATAAATACAATATTTTAAAAACTAAAAGCATTGTACGTGGGACAAATCATTCACTAAACCCTAAACCTCAACTTAAATATTGTAATAAATCATGTGGAAATGGAGCAAGTAGAGGTGACTAAACTGCTTGGAGTAACCCTGGATTGTAAACTGTCATTGTCAAAACATGTTAATACAACAGTAGCTAAAATGGGGAGAAGTCTGTCCATAATAAAGCCATGATCTGCCTTTTTAACAACACTACCAACAAGGCAGGTCCTACAGGCCCTAGTTTTGTAGTACCTGAACTACTGTTCAAATCAAATAAATCAAATCAAATTGTATTTGTCACATGCACATGGTTAGCAGATGTTAATGCGAGTGTAGCGAAATGCTTGTGCTTCTAGTTCCGACTGTCACGACTTCCGCCGAAGTCGGTCCCTCACCTTGTTTGGGTGGTGTTCGGCGGTCGACGTCACCGACCTTCTTGCCATCATTGATCCATTTGTCATTTTCCATTGGTTTTGTCTTGTCTTCCTACACACCTGCTTCCAATCCCATTCATTACATGTTGTGTATTTAACCCTCTGTTTCCCCTCATGTCCTTGTCAGAGATTGTTTGTTGTATGTAGGTGTGTTATTTGTTCTGGTGTGCGACGGGTTTTGCACTCGATTATGTTATTTTTGTCTACTTTGGTTTTAGGAGGTTTTTTTGAATGTTTATTAAACAGCTCCATTTTTACCAAGTTCATTCTCCTGCGCCTGACTTCCCTGCCACCAGCACGCACCCCATTACAGAATCTCTGACCACACTATGGAGTCAGCAGGAGAGGATACCCCGGCAATTGAGATGGAGGAGCACGTCCAGGAGCATGCAGTAAGCTGTTTTTCAGTCTCTCAGTCCCAGCTTTGATGCACCTGTACTGACCTCGCCTTCTGGATGATAGCGGGGTGAACAGGCAGTGGCTCGGGTGGTTGTTGTCCTTGATGACCTTTTTGGCCTTCCTGTGACATTGGGTGGTGTAGGTGTCCTGGAGGGCAGGTAGTTTGTCCCCGGTGATGCGTATTGCAGGCATCCCTACCCTCTGGGGAGCCTTACGGTTGTGGGCAGAGCAGTTGCCGTACCAGGCGGTGATACAGCCCGACAGGATGCTCTTGATTGTGCATCTGTAAAAGTTTTAGTGTTTTTGGTGACAAGCCAAAGTCTCTGAATGTCCTTAAATGGCCCAGCCAGAGCCTTGACTTGAACCCGATCGAATATCTCTGGAAAGACCTGAAAATAGCCAGGCAGTGACGGTCCGCATCCAACCTGACAGAGCTTGAGAGGATCTGCAGAGAAGAATGGCAGAAACCCCAAATACAGGTGTGTCAATCTTGTAGTCATACCCAAGAAGACTCGAGGCTGTAATCGCTGCCAAAGGGGCTTCAAGAATGTACTGAGTAATGGGTCTGAATACTTATGTAAATGTGATATTTCAGATTTCTTTTTTTCTTTTTTTTTTACATTTACCCCCCAAATTTTACACCAGTTTTCAGTTTGTCATTATGGGGTAGTGTGTGTAGTTTGATAAGGGAGAAAAACAATTTAATACATTTTAGAATAAGGTTGTAGTGTAACAAAGTCAAGGGGTCTGAATACTTTCCCGAATGCACTGTACCTTGCCTTACTGAACACAAGCTGGACATCATACACAAGTGATAGGCTAATATTGACACCCATCTGACTACTCTTAATTTAATCTAGTCTTTACATATACTAAATCATATATGTGTGAAATGTGTTTTGATTTAGAATGGACCATTATCAAGTACCTGTATCGAAACAGGGGCAGTGGAAAAAATACATGTCATCTTAAATAGAGAATGGAGGACGCTTTTCCATTGGTTCATTTTCAGTACAGCCAGGTAGGCTATACTCCTGTTGTAAAGTAATGTGCATAATATTAGTAGTGCTGAGAAATAAATATAGTAGAAATAGCCTATAGAAAGCTGATGGGATCCTCCTATTTTTAAAAGAGACCATCACTCTGTTTTCTCAATTTCATAGCCTATAGAAATGTTGCACAACATGAGGTCATGGGCTCTCATGAAGTGTTAGTTTAGATTTTTGAATACATTTGCATTGATGTCAGAGTGATTAGAGAGATAATAGAGTGCTGAGTACCAGGCAGTTAGCAAGTTTGGTAGGCTACTAATGACCATTCGTATCATCATGGCTTGGAGAAGCCTAATTACCGTGACTAAACGGGCACGTGGAATTTCACTGCCGGCATGACTTGTGACTGCCGGTGTGGTGGTAATACGGTCACCGTAACCGTCCTGGGCTGGCGTGGTTACACGTGGTCTGCAGTTGTGAGGCCAACACTGTTTGAGGTGGCTTATGGTAGGGAACTTAACATTACATTTTCTGGCAACAGCTCTGATGGACATTCCTGCAGTCAGCATGCCAATTGCACACTCCCTCAAAACGTGAGACACCTGTGGCATTGTGTTGTGTAACAAAACTGCACATGTTAGAGTGGCCTTTTATTGTCCCCACCAAAAGTTGCACCTGTTTCTTGATATGCCACATCTTTCAGGTGGATGGATTATCTTGGCAAAGGAGAAATGCTCACTAACAGAGATGTAAACACATTTGTTCACACAATTTGAGAGAAATAAGTTTGTTGTGCGTGTGAAGAATTTCTGGGATCTTTTATTTCAGCTCATGAAACATGGGACCAACACTTTACATGTTGCATTTATATTTTTGTTCAGTATAGTATTTTCTGCGTAACCTTAACTTTTCTGTGAGTCATTTTCAATTAAGGTATTTTTTCTTTTACTCACGTATGACTAATAAGTACTTTTTTCGACCACTGACTGTTGGTTTCACAATCATGTCTTAACTGAATACGATTGCTCTCAATAGAAATACAAGCATCAAATGTAGACTGCCAATGAAAAGAGCGATTGGCCAGTGGTAATTTCACACAATAACAATCACACACTCAGGAAAGTACAAGTGAGAAGGCGAGAGATGCAAAACGAAAGGGAAAAAAAGCCAATACAGACCAGAAAAGTCATACACTATCGTTTCGAGTTTTTTTTTTTTTTTACTGATGGCATCTCATATAAAAGGAACTGATTGCCTACTCTCTGAATGGCTATTTGGGGAGCAGAAAGCAAAAGTACCGTTTGGCCAGTGGATATGACTGCTGAATGGAAATCAGCAGAACACTGATTGTCCCTCAATAGGAAGCGGATACAGCAGCTTCAGCATGAACTCTCCCAGTCATAGATAACAGAGGAGCATACATGTAAATGTTATAAAAGTCTTGAGTTGTTTTCCACCCAAGACCACTAACAGGAATACATCTCCACTGCATCTCAGCAGCCCATGCAAAAAGTAGACATCTCCGCACTCTTAGAAAAAAAGATACTATCAAGAAGGAAAACCCCTTGAATAACCTTTTTTGGTTCCAGGTGGAACTCTCTTGGGTTCCATGTAACACCCTTTCCACAGAGGGTTCTACATAGAACCCCAAATAGTTCTACCTGAAACCAAAAAGGGTTCTACGTAGAACGAAAAATGGTTCTACCTGGAACCAAAAAGGTTTCTCTTATTGGGACAGCTGAAGAGCCCTTTTGGAACCCTTTTTTCTTAGTGTCGCTTAAAAAACAAACAGGTTTTGATGGGGATTGTTTTGGTGTGTGGTAATTAGAACTCCGTGCGGCACGGACATTGACTCTAGTAAGCTGAAGAAAGTTGAAAACTCCCCTGAATACAAGACAGGGTTGGATGCACACACTGTCCCAGTTTCATTTAACGCCTCTGCACTGCATGCAGGGCTGGGGAGATGCAACACAGTTTATCAAGAGGAGTGGAGTCAACAGAAATGCCTATTGTCCCAGCAGAGACTCAGATCCACTGACAGTGTCAAATCCAGCCTCACTCACGCATGCATTCACACATACTACACACACATACTACACACACACACACACACACACACACACACACACACACACACACACACACACACACACACACACACACACACACACACACACACACACACACACACAGTTAATTATGGGAAGAAACAGTGTATAATGGGATATCTTGGCACAAACTACGGGTGGGTGGCTGGGGAGCGACTCTTCCTGCAGCTGAGAAGTGGAGTAGATTCCATGCATTTTAAAGTGTTTGCTACTCTCCCCTATTTGGTCCCCTATGCTCAGTCAAGCTATCAAGACCACTTGTGTGTAGATGAAATGTTAGATAAGTGCTATGTTTAATCAGAATCCCCTGAGGAAGTTGGAGACTTAATAAACTGCAGCTTAGTCTGCTGAGGAACGGCTTACCGCGTAATGATCGTATTACTATCAGTGAACTGGCTGAAAGGGACCTAAAGGGGAAAGCACTATAAGCCACCTATTGATGTAGGATCGTAATTTGAGCTAGTTTGCTACAGCGCGATAATAATCCTGCAGCAACAGGAAATGTGAATTATGGATTATAATTAATGGACATTTGTGTAGGGGTTGGTACATTTTTTGTAAGGGAAAATCAAGTCAGAGATTTCAAGGTGTAAATTACAAACTTCAGGAGCCTTTTTAAACCTCAAATGTACTACAGGTTTAAAATGTCCTGCATGGCAGGAAAGTTCTGTACTACACCAAGTAGACTGCTTCCACTTCACATGTAGATGCTTTCAGTTTCAGAACAAGTGTACTCATGCACTCTAAAGTGAAGATGCTGTATTTTACAACACCTATGCTGTGTTTGCATCACCCATAAAGGTTCACACCAAAATACCCACCAAAACCGCTTCGTAAAGATTTACAGTGCATCGCTTGCTGGCAGTATACCATGCATTCTTTCACGTAGAACCGTGTTCATTTAGAGTTGAGAGCACTGCACTTCACTGCATACTTCACTGCATATATCTGCACATGGAGATATAAAATATGTTTTTAACTTCTGGAGGTGAAATCACTACAGGATGTCCATCTGCAGGCAGCCCTCCATATCAGTGGAGTGAGTGGTGGGGTTGAGGAGAGGTCGATACATCCCATAGACATAGCATGGTTGATTTTGGCAAAGGTACAGGTGACCAGTTATACAGTACATGTGGTGCACAGCAGGGTGAAGAGGTTGGCTACAGCGTCTAACACTCATGTTAGATAGAAGGGGGGCCAGACCGAGGCAGTGCCAACAGTTCATATCAGGGAAGAAAAGAGAGCGAGAGAGAATTTCTGAATGAAGGTTAATAAAATTAGATGAAGTCTAGGTTATACTTCAGGAGGAGGATTTGAACATGGTAGCCTCTCTCATAAAACAAACTGTAGAAAGACAGTTTGTAAAGATTAACACATTATCGCTACACAATATGACAATAAATCAGGTAAAGCAGCCACTTTCCAGAATGACATGTTATGTTTTTTGTTTCTAAATCCACTACCTATGGCATGCATTAAAATTTGCCAGCAGTATACCATCCTGCATCCCACTGCCGGTTTGCCTCTGAAGCTAAGTAGGGTTGGTCCTGGTCGGTCCCTGGAAGGAAGACCAAATGCTTCTGGAAGTGGTGTTGGAGGGCTAGTAGGAGGCACTCTTTCTTCCGGTCCTAGATAAAATATCTCAAGGCAGTGATTGGGGACATTGCCCTGTGGAGGGTGGTGTCTTTCGGATGGGACGTTAAACGGGTGTCCTGACTTTCTGAGGTCATTAAAGATCCCATGGCACTTATCGTAAGAGTATGGGTGTTAACCCTGGTTTCC
Organism: Oncorhynchus masou masou; assembly: GCF_036934945.1. NCBI lineage: Eukaryota > Metazoa > Chordata > Actinopteri > Salmoniformes > Salmonidae > Oncorhynchus > Oncorhynchus masou. The sequence continues at coordinate 84,599 of NW_027016523.1, forward strand.
TGGCTAAATTCCCAATCTGGCCCTCACACCATCATGGCCACCTAATCATCTTCAGCTTCCAATGGACTCATTCATCTCCTCTCCCCTGTAACCATTCCCCAGGTGGTTGCTGTAAATGAGAACATCTCAGCCTCTAATATCATCACCCCTCCATTAAGTTCACACAGTAGAGAGTTTTTCTCACGTCTGTATGACTGATAATCTCTCCCTCTGCTTAACTTTCAAAGCAGAGAAGTGCGCTGCAGAGCACAGGAGGTGACAGTTTGTTCAAGAAAACTGCACTTTCACATTCACAATTTGCACCAGCAAACGACACCCACACACAAGATAGACTACTAGACCTATAGCTGAAACACTGTACTGTACTGGGGCTGCATGATATGGCCAAACATTACCCATACTACCAAATTTTGCTATTGCGATTTGACATGCGATATTGCCTAGATCAAAACACTTGGGCGAACTGTTGGAATCATAGAAATGTAACGACTTATGGTAAGAAGCTAAGTGAAAAGAAGCATTATTCTTGTTTGAAACAATCAGTTGACTGCATTTTACCCTTATGGTGACTCTAACAGTGAGGAGATGCGTTTCAAAATATTGCATGTGCTATGAATCTTTTGCGATATGGATATTGCACATGTTAATATTTCGATGTCAATTCAATTAATTGTGCAGCCCTATGTAGTACTGTACAAAATAGTGGTTAAGTTCTTCAACTGTTGAAATCAGAGCAAACATGAGCAGGAGAAGTGATACCAAAGGGAGAATAATTACCAAGTAAGAATTTAAACAATTAGCCTACTGTTTGTTGACTAAAGAAGCCAGAACTCTGTGTTTTTACAGTAACTTAATCAAATTTAACTCACACTGACTGGGCCCATTAAGTCTGTGCCTGGGCGAATCCATGAAAAAGTCAACCTGAGCATGTCCAAACAAAATGAGTCATTTCCAAATAAAACCACATTCATAATTATACTTAAGGTATATTGGAGTTCAAGCAGTATAGGCATGTGCAGATTGTCTCATTTGCAGTTGTAATACAACAAAATCTTGTATGTGTCTTCATTCAACTGGGTTAATTTTGAAATACAGTGCCTTGCGAAAGTATTCGGCCCCCTTGAACTTTGCGACCTTTTGCCACATTTCAGGCTTCAAACATAAAGATATAAAACTGTATTTTTTTGTGAAGAATCAACAACAAGTGGGACACAATCATGAAGTGGAACGACATTTATTGGATATTTCAAACTTTTTTAACATTTCAAAAACTGAAATATTGGGCGTGCAAAATTATTCAGCCACTTTACTTTCAGTGCAGCAAACTCTCTCCAGAAGTTCAGTGAGGATCTCTGAATGATCCAATGTTGACCTAAATTACTAATGATGATAAATACAATCCACCTGTGTGTAATCAAGTCTCCGTATAAATGCACCTGCACTGTGATAGTCTCAGAGGTCCGTTAAAAGCGCAGAGAGCATCATGAAGAACAAGGAACACACCAGGCAGGTCCGAGATACTGTTGTGAAGAAGTTTAAAGCTGGATTTGGATACAAAAAGATTTCCCAAGCTTTAAACATCCCAAGGAGCACTGTGCAAGCGATAATATTGAAATGGAAGGAGTATCAGATGACTGCAAATCTACCAAGACCTGGCCGTCCCTCTAAACTTTCAGCTCATACAAGGAGAAGACTGATCAGAGATGCAGCCAAGAGGCCCATGATCACTCTGGATGAACTGCAGAGATCTACAGCTGAGGTGGGAGACTCTGTCCATAGGACAACAATCAGTCGTATATTGCACAAATCTGGCCTTTATGGAAGAGTGGCAAGAAGAAAGCCATTTCTTAAAGATATCCATAAAATGTGTTGTTTAAAGTTTGCCACAAGCCACCTGGGAGACACACCAAACATGTGGAAGAAGGTGCTCTGGTCAGATGAAACCAAATTTGAACTTTTTGGCAACAATGCAAAACGTTATGTTTGGCGTAAAAGCAACACAGCTCATCACCCTGACTACACCATCCCCACTGTCAAACATGGTGGTGGCAGCATCATGGTTTGGGCCTGCTTTTCTTCAGCAGGGACAGGGAAGATGGTTAAAATTGATGGGAAGATGGATGGAGCCAAATACAGGACCATTCTGGAAGAAAACCTGATGGAGTCTGCAAAAGACCTGAGACTGGGATGGAGATTTGTCTTCCAACAAGACAATGATCCAAAACATAAAGCAAAATCTACAATGGAATGGTTCAAAAATAAACATATCCAGGTGTTAGAATGGCCAAGTCAAAGTCCAGACCTGAATCCAATCAAGAATCTGTGGAAAGAACTGAAAACTGCTGTTCACAAATGCTCTCCATCCAACCTCACTGAGCTCGAGCTGTTTTGCAAGGAGGAATGGGAAAAAATTTCAGTCTCTCGATGTGCAAAACTGATAGAGACATACCCCAAGCGACTTACAGCTGTAATCGCAGCAAAAGGTGGCACTACAAAGTATTAACTTATGGGGGCTGAATAATTTTGCACGCCCAATTTTTCAGTTTTTGATTTGTTAAAAAAGTTTGAATTATCCAATAAATGTCGTTCCACTTCATGATTGTGTCCCACTTGTTGTTGATTCTTCACAAAAAAATACAGTTTTATATCTTTATGTTTGAAGACTGAAATGTGGCAAAAGGTCGCAAAGTTCAAGTGGGCCGAATACTTTCGCAAGGCACTGTACAGTGAAAGAATTCACACTTCTTTACTTTTTCACATTTTGTTGTGTTAAAACCTGAATTTAAAAATGATTAAAATGTATATTTTTGTGTCACTGGCCTACACACAATACCCCATTATGTCAAAGTGGAATTATGTTTTTTGAAATGTTTACAAATTAATTAAAAATGAATAAGCTGATATGTCTCGAGTCGATAAGTTTTAAACCCCTTTGTTATGGCAAGCCTAAAACAAGTTCAGGAGTAAACATTTGCTTAACAAGACACATAATAAGTTGCATTGACTCACTCTGTGTGCAGTAATCGTGTAGAACATGATTTTTTTAATGACTACTTCATGTCTGTACGCTACACATGCAATTGTACGTAATTCAGTTGAGCAGTGAATTTCAAACACAGATTCAACCACAAAGACCAGGGTGGTTTGCAAATGCCCCGTAAAAAAGGGAAACTATTGGGAGATGGGTAAAAAATTTAAAAAAGCAGACATTGAATATCCCGTTGAGCATGGTGAAATTAATTATACTTTGGATGGTGTATCAATACACCCAGTCGCTAGAAAAATACAGGGGTCCATCCTAACTCAGTTGGCAGAGAGGAAGGAAACTGCTCAGAAATTTCACCATGAGGCCAATGGTGACTTTAAAACAGTTACAGAGCTTAATGGCTGTGATAGGAGCAATCTGAGGATGGATCAACCACATTGTAGTTACACCACAATACTAACCTAATTGACAAAAATAACTGAAAATAAGTTAGCCTGTACAGAATATGTGGCAAAGCAATTCCCGTTTTGTCCTGGATACAAATTGTTATACAGTGCAATCGGAAAGTGTTCAGACCCCTTGACATTTTCTAAATTTTTGTTACATTACAGCATTGTTCTAAAATTGATTAAATCGTTTTTTCTTTCATCAATCTACACACAATAGCCCAAAATTACAAAGCAAAAACAGGTTTTTAGAATTTGTAACAAAGAAAACCCAAATATAACATTTACATAAGTATCCAGACCCTTTACTCTGTACTTTGTTGAAGCACATTTGGCAGCGCTTACTACCTTGAGTCTTCATGGGTATGACACTACAAGCTTGTCACACCTGATTTGGGGAGTTTCTCCCATTGTTCTCTGCAGATCCTCTCAAGCTCTGTCATGTTGGATGCGGACTGTCACTGCACAGCTATTTTCAGGTCTCTCCAGAGATGTACAATCGGGTTCAAGTCAGGGATCTGGCTGGGCCATTCAAGGACATTCAGAGACTTGTCCCGAAGCCACTCCTGCTTTGTCTTGGCTGGGTCGTTGGATCGTTGTCCTGTTGGAAGGTGAACCTTCGTCCCAGTTTGAGGACCTTAGTGCTCTGGGTCAGGTTTTAATCAAGGATCTCTCTGTACTTTGCTCTGTTTATCTTTCACTCGATCCTGACTAGTCTCCCAGTCCCTGCCACTGAAAACATCCCCACAAGATGATGCTGCCACCACCATGCTTCACCGTAGGGATGGTGCCAGGTTTCCTCCAGACGTAACGCCTTCAGGCCAAAGTGTTAAATAATGTTTCTCGTGGTCTGAGAGTCCTTTAGGTGCATTTTGACAAACTCCAAGCTTACTGCCTTTTACTGAGGAGTGGCTTCCGTCTGGCCACTCTACCATAAAGGCCTGATTGGTGGAGTGCTGCAGAGATGATTGTCCTTCTGGAAGGTCAGAGTGGCTATCAGTTTGGCCGGGCGGCCAGCTCTATGAAGAGTCACGGTGGACCCAAACTTCTTCCATTTAAAAATGATGGAGGTCACTGTGTTCTTAGGAACCTTCAATGTTACAGACACTTCCTCAGATCTGTGCCTCGAAACAATTCTGTCTCGGAGCTCTACGCACAATTCCTTCAACCTCATGACTTGGTTTTTGCTCTAACATGCACTGTCAACTGTGGGACCTTATATAGAATAGAAGAGACATTTACATTTCATTGAATTTCACTGATATCAATTATATTTCCTTTCATGCAAATTCAAATTGCAATTCTGTATCCTGTTAACTACTTATATTTAAATTAAATTAAAATGCAATCATTTCATTGGAATTCATGAGGAATTCTCAATTCAGTTCTGAATTGAGCCCAGCCCTGACACACACACACACACGAACGCACACACACACGTACATTACCACACAAACACATACTAATCATTTATAGTTGCCAATCTTGATAACTCCCTGCTCATTTGACGCCAGGTCCGCCCCCTTCTTCCATTCACTCCATTTCATTACACACTGCTTTCCTCCTGGCTGTCACGACAGGGCTTTGCCAAAACACTATCTCTCACACATGCATGCATAATAAATGAACACAGAACACTTTGCAATTGACGTGCCCTCAGCTTGCTTCCACATGGTAAGACATGCAGTTTCCATGTTGCAACTGTAGCGATCCTCTCTTTTCCTCGTCCAGAGAGAAACACACGGGAATCTACCACAAAGTTTCTGCCGCGCAGCTGGTTGTCATTGAAGAAAGATGCGTTGGGAACTATGGGCTAAAAATACGGACAATCTCTTTGTATTATTGAAGAGGCAAGGTTTGAGCGTATTTGAACTGTTTAGGAAATATGAGGTTTGAGGGATCGCAATGTGCCAGCCATTCAGCTTTTAGGAGAGGTGACATGCAAATTACAATGTTCACCTTTTTAGGGGGTGGCAGGTAGCCTAGTGGTTAGAGTGTTGGGCCAGTAACATAAAGGTTGCTAGATTTAATCCCCGAGCTGACAAAGTAAAAATCTGTTCTACCCCTGAACAAGGCAGTTAACCATTGTAAATAAGAATTTGTTCATAACTGACTTGCCTAGTTAAATAAAATCACCTATGATGTTTGTGGAATATTTACAACCTACCTGGAAAAAAGTTGAATCAATGTTGTTTCCACATCAGTTCAACAAAATAATTCAATATGATGATGTTGAATCGATGTAGTAAACTGATATGCAAAAGGTCATCAACATAAGGGAATTACATGTTTTTTTTTCATCCAAATTTTAAACTAAATCCAATGGTCCAGACATTTTTTGTTCCTTGCACATTGAATTCCCATAAATTGACAACTCAACTAATGTAAATCAAAACTAGACGTTGAACTGACATCTGTGCCCAGTGGGAACTCAGTCAACCACTAGCCTATATGCGGTCTCTGTGCAACCAGATAATTGATTTCTTCCCGTGGTGTTCAAAAACCCAATTTTGCACACAATAACAGCATTTTTGTTTGGCATCAATCATTGCATCTGCAAATTGTGAATCCTAACTACTGTGGCCTTTGACTCATCGTCATACCTGACAATAGCACATCATACTGTATGTATTTCCAGTACGCCAGCCGCAGCCCAAGTGATGTAACCTAATTAACAGATTCTATACACCCTTCACGGGAATACATCTAGTCTTGCTGCTATTGCTCTTTGGCCACAAATAAATAAATGCACAGTGTACTAGTTGATTATTATTGTCCCAGATAGTCTTGTTGAATACTTGGCTTCTCTCACAGTGTCCTCAACACCCGATCATTACATAACATGTTTACCCAGGTTTCCTCCCAGCTCCTCACGGACAGAGAAACTGACTATTCAAACACGGCTGCCTGCTTCCCTTCCCGAGCTGAACCGAGCTCTCCCTTCAAAGCATGCAAAAGGCAAGCGGTACCCACTACTAACCACCACCACTGCTTCCACTGAACATAGTCCACACAGACAGATAGCAGCAGCACATTGCATGTCTGCCGGCTGCAACCAGAAGTGTGTGAGATGAGATGCACTGTGAAAGATACATTTCTTCCATTTCAGACGTTTACATCTCACAATAAAAAATTCATTTTTTTGCCTAGAAAGTTCCCATCTCTCACTCTTCTCCTCCGGGGCAAAGTTGTGCATGTATGCAGTAGCAGCCAGAGAGAACAGTGGTGTGTTTGTGTACAAAAGCATGTCAGGTGCCCCACAGTGCAAAATCATTCAAATGATAATCTTTCTAGGAAAGATGCAGGGGGGGATTAATAATTGCAGGTAACTAAAAAGTAATGAATGATATTTTCTACCAAAATCATCTATCAAAATTCTTAAACAGTGGATATTACATAAGACTGATCTGCCATACAGAAAAAAAAATGTATTTGGAAGTCAGATGCTGAGACCCACCCATTTCCAAACTGAACACTTAATCTATCACTATGCTAAAATCACTGACTATTCAAACACGCTGAAATCCATGTGCTGCCAACGTTGCTAATCCGACACCTTTAGACTTTTCGAATAGGGTATAACTATGACATGAGGGGTAGATTATCAAAAATGATGTTACCTTCTTCAGAGCTGACATTCTACAGTAGGTAATTCCTCCTCAAATCCCGTTCACATGCTGAGGTTTCCAGCGAAGTTTAGAGGGTGCGCCCATTCCAAACTAGGCTCACTCTGGTCCTGATGCTGAGCCATTGGTACCTACCTATTTGATATTCACATCGCGGTTTCCATGCGCTGCTTTCAAACCCTTCTTCACATCTGGCTTAGTTTGCGCATGTCAATGGAGTTTTACTGGATGCGAACAGAGGGGGAGCTGTTGATCAGGATATAGGGGGCCACTGTCTGGCAGGGGGACTGATGCAGGCAGTTGAACTTCTATCAGTTTCTAAACCAGTCTTTGGTTCCATTCTCGTATGGATGTGAGGTCTGTGCTCCAGCTTGCTTGTTTATTTTCTTTCACCGCTGTGCACACACACACACGCACACACACACACAATTATATTTGGCGAAATGATTTCAGTGGTAACGGGGCATGCTTCGTCGATGCAATGATGCAAATGATGGAGTGTCATTCCAGAAGTTCTTAAAAGCTGCAAAACACTCACTAGCAGGGTAGATGTCTATGCTAACGAGCTATGTAGCTGATAGCTTTAGCGTTCATCACAAGTTTGTTTAATGGTGCATTCGAGTTCATTCTAGTGATATGGCACATAGGAAACAAGGTAAGTCCATTTCGCTTCTAACGCCAGACGTAACGTTAGGTAACATTAGCTGGTTTTACAAGTTTGTACTAGCTAGCTATCCTGCTAGCAAGGCTGCTACTCACCTCGCGCATCTCACTGTGTCAAACGCAAGTGGCATCCTGCCCTGTCAATCCCGCGTGTTTTTGCAATACATTCATAGATGTATACATCTATTAGCTGCTGTTGTGATATTTTTTTTCCCCCCATTTGTCCATTAACTAGATTTTTATTTGAAGCCTATGGCTTGTACTTGACATGGACAGCAAAGTAAAATAAAAGTTAAAAGATGGTTCACATAAGATTATATATATATACTTTTTACAACAGAAGCTGCCCGTGAAGGGAGAAATCAATAGGCAAATATCTTAGCCAATCACAACAGTGGTAGTTAAGTAATGTTGTGAAACACTATCATTCCACTATTAGCACCAGGTATATTAGACATATTTAGACATTACTATGCAAAAAAATATGTGAAGCACCTTTAAGAATGTTAGTTACATTTGTTTCAGTATTCCAGTCTAAGGTTCTTCAGATGCTGTACCTTACCTACCAGGCCTGTGAAAGAATCCAGCTCTCCACCCCTTGAGACCTCTGTGAAACAAAAGTAGGCCTAGAGGAGGAGGGCACTATCACTGGTAAGTAGAGTTTCATATTACAATATACAAGTTATTCTCAAATTATTCTTATCTCTGTCATTCGCAGGAGAAAGAGAAGGCGATATCGAGGGCGGTGGTCGGGGTGCCTTGTAAGGATCTGGTGGTGAGTGGGTTATTTGCCTTTACCATCAGTCCTGTTAGCCAACGTACAATCATTGGATAAAAGAATAGACAAACTACAAGCACGTATATCCTACCAAATGGACATTAAAAACTGTAAAATCTTATGTTTCACCGAGTTGTGGCTGAATGACGACATGAATAACATACAGCTGGCGGGTTATACACCGTATCGGCAGGATATAACAGTAGCCTCTGGTAAGACAAGGGGTGGCGGTCTATGTATATTTGTAAACAACAGCTGGTGCATGATATTTAAGGATGTCTCAATGTTTTGCTCGCCTGTGATAGAGTAGCTCAAGATACGCTGTAGACCACACTATTTACCAAGAGTTTTCATCTATATTCTTTGTAGCTGTCTATTTACCACCACAAACCGATGCTGGCACTAAGACTGCTCTCATTGAGCTGTATACGGCCATAAGTAAACAGGAAAACGCTCATCCAGAGGTGGCGTTCCTAGTGGCCGGGGAAACTTAAATCCATTTTACCTCATTTCTGCCATCATGTTAAATGTGCAAACAGAGGGGAAAACACTCTAGACCACCATTATTCCACACAGAGAGACGCATACAAAGCTCTCCCTCGCCCTTCATTTGGCAAATCTGGCCATAATTATATCCTCCTGATTCCTGCTTACCAGCAAAAACTAAAGCACGAAGCACCAGTGACTTGGTCAATAAAAACGTGGTCAGATGAAGCAGATGCTAAGCTACAGGACTGTGTTGCTAGCACAGAATGGAATATGTTCTGGGATTTTTCCGATGGCAATGAGAAGTACACCACAACAGTCACTGGCTTCATCAATAAGTGCATTGATGACGTCGTACCCACAGTGTATGTACATACGTACATACGCCAACCAGAAGCCATGGATTACAGGCAACATCCGCACTGAGCTAAAGGGTAGAGCTGCTGCTATCAAGGAGTGGGACTCTAACCCGGAAGCTTGTAAGAAATCCTGCTATGCCATCCGACAAACCATCAAACAGGCAAAGCGTCCATACAGGACTAAGATCGAATCGTACTACACTGGCTCTGACGCTCGTCGGATGTGGCATGGCTTGCAAACTATTACAGCTGCGAGCTTCCCAATGACATGAGCCTACCAGACAAGCTAAATTACTTATATGCTTGCTTCGATACAAGTAACACTGAAAATTGCATGAGAGCATCAGCTGTTCTGGACGACTGTGTGATCACGCTCTCCGTAGTCGATGTAAGTAAGCCCTTTAAACAGGTCAACAGGACGTGTACTGCGAGCATGCGCTGACCAACGAGCAAGTGTCTTCACTGACATTTTCAACCTCTCCCTGTCGGAGTCTGTAATACCAACATGTTTCAAGCAGACAAACATAGTCCCTGTGCCCAAGAACACTAAGGTAACCTGCCTAAATGACTACCGACGTAGCGTCAGCGTTCAACACCATAGTGCCCTCAAAGCTCACCACTAAGCCAAAGCCCCTGGGACTAAACACCTGCCTCTGCAACTGGATCCTGTACTTCCTGACCCCCCCCCAGGTGCTAAGGGTAGGCAACAACACATCCACCACGCTGATCCTCAACACGGGGCCCTCAGGGGTGCGTGCTCAGTCCCCTGCTGTACTCCCTGTTCATTCGTGACTGCTTGGCCAGGCACGACTCCAACACCATTATTAAGTTAGCTGATGACACAACAGTCGTAGGCCTGATCACCGACAACGATGAGACAGCCTATAGGGAGGAGGTCAGAGACCTGGCCGTGTGGTGCCAGGACAACAACCTCTCACTCAAAGTGACCAAGATAAAGGAGATGATTTTGGACAACAGGAATAGGAGCACCTAGCCCGCCCACATTCTCATTGATGGGGCTGTAGTGGAACAGGTTGAGAGCTTCAAGTTCCTTGGTGTCCACATCACCAACAAACTATCATGGTCCAAGCACACCAAGACAGTCGTGAAGTGGGCACGACAACATATTCCCCCTCAGGAGACTGAAAAGATTTGCACGGGTCCTCAGATCCTCAAAGTTCTACAGCTGCACCATCGAGAGCATCACTGCCTGGTATGGCAACTGCTCGGCCTCCGACCCCAAGACGCTACAAAGGGTAGTGCGTACAGCTCAGTACATCACTGGGGCCTAGCTTCCTGCCATCCAGGACCTCTACACCAGGCATTGTCAGAGGAAGGCCCTGAAAATTGTCAATGAAAACAGCAACCCAAGTCAGGTCATACAGTTGAAGTCGGAAGTTTACATACACCTTAGCCAAATACATTTAAACTCAGATTTTCACAAATCCTGACATATAATCCGAGTATAAATCCCTGTCTTAGGTCAGTTAGGATAACCTCTTTATTAGATGAATCTGAAATGTCAGAATAATAGTAAATATTATTTATTTCAGCTTTTAGTTATTTCATAACATTCCCAGTGGGTCAGAAGTTTACATACACTCAATTAGTATTGGGTAGGATTTCCTTTAAATTGTTTAACTTGGGTCAAACGTTTCGGGAAGCCTTCCACAAGCTTCCCACAATAAGTTGTATGAATTTTGGCCCATTCCTCCTGACAGAGCTGGTGTATCTGAATCAGGTTTGTAGGCCTCCTTGCTCGCACACACTTGTTCAGTTCTGCCCACAAATTTTCTATAGGATTGAGATCAGGGCTTCGCAATGGCCACTCCAATACCTTGACTTTGTTGTCCTTATTCCATTTTGCAATTTTGCTTGGGGTCATTGTCCATTTGGAAGATCCATTTGCTACCAAGCTATAACTTCCTGACTGATGTCTTAAGATGTTGCTTCAATATATCCACATCTTTTTCCTTTCTCATGGTGCCATCTATTTTGTGAAGTGCACCAGTCCCTCCTGCAGCAAAGCACTCCCACAACATGATGCTGCCACTCCCGTGCTTCACAGTTGGGATGATGTTCTTTGGCGTGCAAGCCTCCCCCTTTTTCCTCCAAACATAACGATGGTCATTATGGCCAAACAGTTCTGTTTCAGACCAGAGGACATTTCTCCAAAAAGTATGATCTTTGTCCCCATGTGCAGTTGCAAACCGTAGTCTGGCTTTTTTATGGCAGTTTTGGAGCAGTGGCTTCTTCCTTGTTGAGCGGCCTTTCAGGTTATGACGATGTAGGACTTGTTTTACTGTGGATATAGATACTTTTGTATCTGTTTCCTTCAGCATCTTCACAAGGTCCTTTTCTGTTGTTCTGGGATTGATTTGCACTTTTCGCACCGAAGTACCTTCATCTTTAGGAGACAGAGCGCTTCTCCTTCCTGAGTGGTATGACGGCTGCGTTGTCCCATGGTGTTTATACTTGCGTACTATTGTTTGTACAGATAAACATGATACCTTCAGGCGTTTGGAAATTGCTCCCAAGGATGAACCAGACTTGTGTAGGTCTACAATTGTTTTTCTGAGGTCTTGGCTGATTTCTTTTGATTTTCCCATGATGTCAAGCAAAGAGGCACTGAGTTTGAAGGTCGGCCTTGAAATACATCCAAAGGTACACCTCCAATTGACTCAAATTATGTCAACTTAGTATTTGTAAACTTCTGACCCACTGGAATTATGATACAGGAATTATAAGTGAAATAATATTTTTGTAAACAATTGTTGGAAAACTTACTTGTGTCACGCACATTGTAGATGTCCTAACCGACTTGCCAAAACTATAGTTTGTTAACAAGAAATTTGTGGAGTGGTTGAAAAACGAGTTTTAATGACTCCAACCTAAGTGTATGTAAACTACACTTTCAACTGTAGACTGTTCTCTCTGCAACCGCACGGCAAGCAGTACCGGAGCTCCAAGTCTAGGTCCATAAGGCCTCTCAACAGCTTAGACGCCCAAGCCATAAGACTCCTGAAGAGCTAACTAATCAAATGGCTACCCAGACTATTTGCATCGCCCCCCCCCCACACTCTTTTACGCTGCTGATTTTCTCTGTTTATTACCTATGTATAGTCACATTAACTCTACCTACATGTATGTACATATTACCTCAATCACCTCGACTAACCAGTGCCTCTGTACATTGACTCTGTACCGGTACCCCAAGTTTATAGCCTCGCAATTGTTATTTTACTGCTGCTCTTTAATTATTTGTAACTGTTTGTTTCTCCTTTTTTACTTATATTGTTTACTTAACACATACTTTTGTTAAAACTGCATTGTTGGTTAAGGGCTTGTAAGGTCTACACCTGTTGTATTCGGCACACGTAACAAATATTCTGCACATGTAACTAATAAAATTTGATTTTAAATAAATATTGTTTCCGGAGCTGAGCAAAGTGAGACGTCACCTGCTTTTTATTACTCTCAACTAAGTTAGTGTCACACTCAGGAAATAATATAGCTACAAACACCTCCAAACCAACTGCCAGTACTTACAGTATAGCTAACGTTCTTTCTTTCTCATTTGCTCTGTGTCGCAGGAGATAGAGGGATAACACTATCCCCAGCCAGGCAGACGAGTGCAGATTACAAGACGAGTGCAGAGGGATCTGTCACGCCTTCAGCCAGCATGCATAAATACTGTGGATTTGGTAAGAGGGCTATAATCTTACATTTATGGACTGTCTGTGGGGAAAGAGATGTGCCGTAAAGCAAGGGATTTACTATCGAGGCCTCTCCCTGGTTCCCCGGTTCGGCTCAGTGCTCAGTTTTACTATCACTCTCCCTGATTGTCTTTTCCTGTCCAGTTGTGGAGAAAAAGCAGGAACAAATATTTTTAACCATGATCTTAGTTGTTAGATGGTTATGCAGAGTGTACACCATGCATTGAGATGGGATCTTTTCAATCTCTGTGCCACATGGATTAGACCAGCCAGTTCGGGGCTCTCGAGTGGCGCAGTGGTCTAAGGCACTGCATCTCAGTGCTAGAGGCCTCACTACTGATCCTGGTTCTATTCCAGGCTGTATCGCAACCGGTTATGATTGGGAGTCCCATAGGGCAGCGCAAAATTGGCCCAGCATCGTCCGGGTTAGGGTTTGGCTGGGGCAAGCCGTCATTGTAAATAAGAATTTGTTCTTAAATGACTTGCCTAGTTAAATAAAATAGTCAATGCTGTTGCTCAGTGTGTTCTCAAGGGCAAATGTTATTGTTGTCATTACAGATATGGGTTGATTATCTCAGTGTAAATGGCTTATGTGGGCACTCAATTAAACCATTTTGGCTCAACAGTTGACATTGATTTACCAAAGAACGTATATAATTTTTGATATGTGGTCAGTAGACTGAGATGTAACCAAGTACAGTAGATGTGTTTAGTGGAGGTTTCCCTGGCATCACGAAACAGCTGAATGAACCAGCTGCTTTAAGCCGTCCTACCCAAGTCCATTTCACTCACTCACCGTCTGCCTGCTGGAGGGGTAGGGGGTTTGGGCTACCTGGCTGAAACTGATGAGATGAGTATTGCCATTGGAGAATAGCCTAAGGCAACAGCTTAATTTGTACACTGAATGGGTTGTACTAGTATTTACACTTTACCAGCTCTCTGCAGCAATTGTGTTAATTAATTGGAAGACATGTTTTTCTAGCAGCTCAAGAATTTATGACATCAAGGCATACTCAATTGAGCTATATTTGCCCGTTACAATGGTTTAGGCCGAGTCAGCAATTTAGGCCTATTAATACTTTCTCTTAAAGCCTGTCCAAATTCACATAGAAATGTGAGTTATAGATCTATCATTCTCATTAAAAGCAAGTCTAAGAACCGGTAGATCGGTTCTATGTGCGATATTTCTATGCTTCCCGTTAAGTTTTGTTCTTGCGTATTTCGGTTTTGTACACAAGCTGAAAACACAATATTCTTGTTTATTGAAAATATATTTCACAGCAGTTTAGATGGTACAATGATTCTCTACACTATTGCTTGTTTTGTCACCAACTGAAATTTGGCAAACTATTCACACTTTTGTAACCAGAAAATGGTGGCGCGATTTCTTCTTCTTTAATGCTTGGCCATTCCATTTTTCTGACAAGCAGCACTATTTTAGAAGTAGTAGAGGTTAGCACAGGATAGGCCTAATCTTGTAGCAGTACACATGGAGTAGTAGAGTGGTTTTGAGTGGATGTTTGTGGCTCTGTGCTACATTACGCTTGCAGGTACGGTATGCCTACTTTAAATATTTGTTGTTACCATGGAGAAAGCAAAGAGCATGACAACCTCAGTCATGAAAATCTGTATTTTTTTTTGTTGTTTCTTCAAAGTCTTAACATTTACCGTGGCAGATGTCTATTTTGAATAATGGCTTAAAGTTCTTCCATGTAGAGCAGCTGGGTGTATACGCATGATGCAGTTCTTCTCCATTTTTTAAATTAACATCTAAGCAAAGAATGAAGTCATCATGTATATTGCATATTTGAAAAGGCCCACTTATGGGAAAATCTCAATGACCAGTATACACACCAAAAACAAGTAAAGAGGCATGGGGAGAAGCTCAGCAATACTCAAGTGACTGAATAAGCTGACACTAAGAGCAATGTCTACTGCTATTTGCCTAGTTAATAGCAACTCTACTGCATTGTATTTGGGCTGCCCAGTGCCCGCTAGTTGGTGAGTGGTTTTAGGCCTGTGTGTCTATGCATGTCACAGGGAATTTGTTTCCAAAAGCCTAATTCCTTCAACCTCCCACAAGGCCTTGGAGTTCTTAGACAGTCAAAATGTGTAAAGTGAGGGACCAACTCAGCCAAGAAGGATATCTTATCAGTGGTTTAGATTTACTCATCAGAGAGGCCTTGGATGACCTTACTATTCATCCCTCCTGTCAACATTACAATGTTGTTTCTGGATCACTAATAGACTTAGCCTACCTGACCACTAGAGGGAGCAGTGTGACTCACGTTCCTTAGATCACTGCAGTTCACCTGTTTCCCTTTTAAAACAGACCATTTTGTTTTCATGACTAATACTATGCACCACACGTCCGTCTTCATTCTACAGGACAGCCTGTGTCTTTGAACCGCGATTGATTGACCTGGACCTTGCTGCATTAAGCGTCTATTATCGAGCCCATGTTATCTTCGCCCCATATCTGCTGCATAATTTACATATTACCTCCAACAGCCAATCGCTTCCTACAGTGCATTCAGAAAGTATTCAGACCCCTTGACTTTTTCCACATTTTGTTACATTACAGCCTTATTCAAAAATGTATTTAAAACACAATACCCCATAATGACAAAGTGACAAAGCAAAAACAGGTAGGTAATTCAGACCTTTTACTCAGTACTTTATTGAAGCACCTTTGGCAGCGATTACAGCCTCGAATCTTATTGGGTATGACACTACAAGCTTGGCACACCTGAGTTTCTCCCATTCTTCTCTGCAGATCCTTTCAAGCTCTGTCAGATTCACTACACAGCTATTTTCAAGTCTTTCCAGAGATGTTCGATCGGGATCAAGTCCGGACTCTGGCTAGGCCACTCAAGGACATTCAGAGACTTGTCCCGAAGCCACTCCAAGATGCATTGTCTTGGCTGTGTGCTTAGGGTCGTTGTCCTGTTGGAAGGTGAATCCTTGCCCCAGTCTCAGGTCCTGAGTGCTCTGGAGCAAGTTTTCATCAAGGATCTCTGTACTTTGCTCCGTTCACCTTTCCCACAATCTTGACTAAACTCCCAGTCCCTGCCACTGAAAAACATCCCCACAGCATGATGCTGCCACCACCATGCTTCACCGTAGGGATGGTGCCAGGTTTCCCCCAGACATGACGTTTGGCATTCAGGCCAGAGTTCAATCTTGGTTTCATCGGACCAGAGAATCTTGTTTCTCATGGTCTGAGAGTCTTTATATGTCTTTTGGCAAACTCTAAGCAGGCTCTCATGCTTTTTTTTTTCAATTTAAAGTTTTATTAAGTTTTCTTGTTTTTCAATCAACCAACAAAACACATTCCACATTCACAGATACACAGATACATACATACTCAAAAACAAAATAAAAACACAAAAAAAACATAACACTTGCAGCAGCACTATCAAGGTTCTTATCAGCTATTTCTAGCATTCGCTGAGACGACGGGCCAATAATTCCTTTTTAGGTTTTACAGTACCTTACACAACATGTATCTGCGCATTTCCCTCGTCACCCCTTTCACTCTGTCCAGTTTGAAATATAGTTGAGTAGTGGAGACCAGAGTCTATCAAACTTGGGCTGTCTCTTGTGGAGGTCATAAGTGAGCTTTTCAAGAGGGAGAAAGTCAACAATCTGGTCAATCCACATTTTAAATGTAGGAGGGATATTAGAGGCCCACAATAGAAGAATACATTTCTTAGCAAAGTATGTAATAGTCATAAGCAAATTTTCTCTGTCAGGATCAAGAACAAAGTCCTGCTGGGCATTAAGAAGATAGATACACGGGGTCATATCAAACTGTACCTCTAGTATTTTCTGTGCAGCAGTATGTATAGATTGCCAGAATCAATCTCTCTACAGTTCCAAATACATGCATATAGGTTCCACTTTCAGAGGTACATATTTTACAGTTAGGAGACATATCTGTTTTCATTCTATGGAGTCTCAAAGGAGTATAATAACATTTGTACAAAAATTTGTAATTAGATTCTTTCATTTTTACATTGGTAGAGGAGCAGTATACCCTGTCGCAGACCTCCGCCCATAACTCATCACTGATAGTCAGATCAAGGTCCTTTTCCCAGATTATTTTCAAAGGAGTAAAGGAGGAGCCTCCTTTCTCAGAAAGGAGTCTATAGATGTAAGATATTTTGCCTTTAATGGATTGTGCTGTGACAAGAAGGGTTTCAACTTCATTCAACTGAGTTCTAAACCTCCTCTTGGAGGTAAATGAGGAAATTACATGTCTAATTTGAAGATATTTTTTTTTAAATGGATCTTGGCACATCAAATTCACTGCAGAGCTCTTGAAAGGATTTCAGTGTAGTGGTTTTCTGATGAAATAGGTCTGAAAAGGTCCTGATTCCTAGAATATGCCAAAGATTAAAGTTGGCATCCCTCAGGTCTCTTGGCAAGTCTGGGTTGCCTACTATAGGCGAGTGAGAACATATTTGGGAGGAAATGCCCAGGTATTTCTTACAGTCCCTCCATGCTAGTAGGGTGCTGTAAATCACAAAGGTTTTGGCTATGTTGCCCACTTCACTAAAGTTATTAATGAATATAATTGAGTTTAAGGGCAATGGACCACAGGATTGGGCTTCTCTCTGAATCCACATTGACTCTTGTCTGTTTGTGATCCATGTTAGCATGTTGCGGATTTGGGCAGACCAGTAGTACAATTGAAGGGAGGGAAGGGCAAGACCACCCTTAGATTCAGGTTTCGATAGAGTGGAAAACTTGATCCTAGGTTTTTTATTTCCCCATATAAATTTGGTGATGCTTTGGTTAGTTGTTTTGAAGAAGGAAACTGGGAGAGAGCATGGGAGCATCTGAAATAAGTAGTTCAGTCTAGGTAGGACGTTCATATGGATGACATTAATTCTTCCTACTAAGCTAATTGGGAGGGAGATCCAGGTTTGGAGATCGTTCTTAATTCAATCCAGGAGTGGAAGATAATTTTCCTTAAGGCTATTCAGATCTGGTGTTATGAAGATCCCGAGGTATTGAAACCCCTGTGTTTTCCATTGGAAAGGACATAGTGTCTTCATAGAGCTGGTGAGTGTAATATTGAGAAGGCAGACAGTGGATTTGTTAAAATTGATCTTATAACCTGAACTTGCCATACTGAGCAATTGTGTCTAAAATGAGAGGGAGGGATTTCTCAGGGTTGGATATGTAGAGCAAGACATCATCCACGTAAAGCGAAATCTTGTGCTGCAGGCCGCCTGCAGAAACACCCATAATACTTGGATTGCTCCTTATCAGCTCTGCCAGAGGCTCCGCCCCCAACAAGTAGAGCAGGGGGGACAGCGAGCACCCCTGTCTTGTGCCCCGTTCCAGAGGGAATCTGTCAGAGTTCAGTCCATTAGTAGTCACCATGGCATTTGGATGAGAGTATAGTGATTTGATCCATTTAATAAAATTTGGGCCCATATTGTACTTTTTTTTCTAATACTGAAAACAGAAAGCTCCACTCCATCCTGTCAAACGCCTTCTCAGCATCCAGTGAAGCCAGCAGGACAGGGGTCTTCTGTGCGTTTACTTGATCAATAATATCAAAAAGACGGCGAATGTTATCAGAAGAGTATCTGTCTCTAATAAATCCAGTTTGGTCCGCTTTTATTATTTTGGGAAGAAGAGTGTTTAGTCTTTTGGCGAGCAATTTGGTAATTATTTTATAGTCGAAATCCAACAAGCTTATGGGCCGGAAGGACGAGCAGGATAGGGGGTCCTTGTCCTTTTTTAGCAACACTGTAATGCGAGCTGTGTGCATCGAGTCTGGGAGAACTCAGTTTTTGCAAAAATCCTCCAGCATTGGCATGAAGATAGTGCGGAGCTGGGGCCAAAAAGCTTTGTAGAACTCTCTGGGGAATCCATCTGGGCCTGGGGACTTATTAGGTGGCATGGAGGTAATTGCCTCCAGGATC
The DNA here is from genome assembly GCF_036934945.1 of Oncorhynchus masou masou. Classification (NCBI taxonomy): domain Eukaryota; kingdom Metazoa; phylum Chordata; class Actinopteri; order Salmoniformes; family Salmonidae; genus Oncorhynchus; species Oncorhynchus masou. Next base: position 103,601 of record NW_027016523.1, read on the forward strand.
TCCTCAGGAGTGAACGGGGAGTTGAAATCTTCTTGGTCGGTCTCTGATAGTTTAGGTAGCGAGATTCCCTCTAGGAAAGAGTGGAGTTCTGCCTCTGTGTGTTTTCTCTCAGAGGTGTATAGTTTGCAGTAAAAATCATGAAAAGTTAAATTGATATTTTTTGGGTCAAATCAAATCAAATCAAATTTATTTATATAGCCCTTCGTACATCAGCTGATATCTCAAAGTGCTGTACAGAAACCCAGCCTAAAACCCCAAACAGCAAGCAATGCAGGTGTAGAAGCACGGTGGCTAGGAAAAACTCCCTAGAAAAGCCAAAACCTAGGAAGAAACCTAGAGAGGAACCAGGCTATGTGGGGTGGCCAGTCCTCTTCTGGCTGTGCCGGGTAGAGATTATAACAGAACATGGCCAAGATGTTCAAATGTTCATAAATGACCAGCATGGTCGAATAATAATAAGGCAGAACAGTTGAAACTGGAGCAGCAGCACGGCCAGGTGGACTGGGGACAGCAAGGAGTCATCATGTCAAGTAGTCCTGGGGCATGGTCCTAGGGCTCAGGTCAGTTGAAACTGGAGCAGCAGCACGGCCAGGTGGACTGGGGACAGCAAGGAGTCATCATGTCAGGTAGTCCTGGGGCATGGTCCTCCGAGAGAGAGAAGGAGAGAATTAGAGAACGCACACTTAGATTCACACAGGACACCGAATTGGACAGGAGAAGTACTCCAGATATAACAAACTGACCCCAGCCCCCCGACACATAAACTACTGCAGCATAAATACTGGAGGCTGAGACAGGAGGGGTCAGGAGACACTGTGGCCCCACCCGAGGACACCCCCGGACAGGGCCCGGACAGGGCCAAACAGGAAGGATATAACCCCACCCACTTTGCCAAAGCACAGCCCCCACACCACTGGGGTCGTATGTGACCTCGTCCTCTGCTGATCGGATAGCCATGATTGTACGCTCTGACTGCTCCTTTTTTAATTGGTAAGCAAGCAATCTACTGGGCCTATTGCTATACTCATGGTATTTCTGTTTAGTAAAGAAAACCTTTTTTTATCTCCCGAGTGTTGTCCAAATTCAGTTTGTCTTTGGCTGCTTTAAGATGACTCCAGGAGGTGCTGTCTGGGGATTGTTTATGTATTCTTTCACAGCATTCCAGCTCCCTCTCAAGATCTAGCCTGTGTGTTTCTATTGCTTTTTTCTTAGAGGAAGCATATGCGATTAGATGGCCTCTTAGTGTGGCTTTAGCAGCTCTTTGTGGCTTTTCCAGCTCTTTGACCTCGGGATGTTTTTGCAGAGGTCAAAGCGAAGGTGGACAAAGGCGTGATCTGAAAGTGCTATGGGTCCGATTGTACATGTGGTTGAATTTATGAAACTCTTTGGGATAAAAATGTAATCTATACGGGAGTAGGTGTTATGGACATTAGAGTAGTATGTATAGTCCATAGATGAGCTATTAGTCTCTCTCCAGATATCTATCAGTCCCATCTCTTTAGTAAGAGAGTTCAACATCTTTGCAGATCTAGGATTTGTGGTGGGGACTTGAGATGATTTGTCTATGTGGTTGGGTTAAGGGTACAATTAAAATCTCCAGCCACCACGCCAAAGGAGACACAATGCTCATTGAACAGGGTTATCATTTTTGACATGAAGGCAGGAGTATCTGTGTTAGGGGCGTATATATTTAATATAGTAATTGGTTGACCATATAGTGACCCAGTTATCAAAATAAATCTCCCCTCCGGATCAGATATGTTTTTGTCAATTATGAATGGAACATTTTTATGGATAAGTATGGCTGTGCCTCTACTGTTTGATTTGAAAGATGAGAAATACACCTGTCCCACGCAAGCTCTGCGGAGTTTGGCATGTTCAGCATCACAGAGGTGTGTCTCTTGTAATAGGGCGATTTCTGCTTTTTCCTTTTTTAGAGCACATAGTATCTTTTTCCGTTTTATTGCATGACCGAGACCATGGCAGTTCCATGTCAATAGATTTAAGGTACTAGTCATCGTCATCGAATAGTGATCGAACTTTAGTGCAAGTTATCGCTGGGTAAGAGTGGATAGTAGTTACAGCTGCGTTCACATAAAAGGAAAATAAATGGTGTACATAAAATAATAATCTCTGAACACCCCAGGCGAGTTCCCAAACAACTCAACACATCCCGTTGGATCTATTACACCCCCCCCCCCCCCGCTCAGACTCAATTCTGTGTGCCGAATAAAACAAAAACCGGGAACAGTGAGCAACGCACAACGTCTCCCTCTCCCCACCAAAGAAATGCCTCATCCTCTCCACCCCGCATTGAGTAAATGACACAGTTGCCCTCGTCCAGATCACAGTAAAAGAGGGGAGAAAAATAAAATCAATAGCCCAGCCTGCATATACCTCCCCCAAGGGACATAGGGAACCCCAAGTAATAAAAGCAACAAAAAACCCAGGAAATAAAAGTAGGCTGAAACATTAGTAGGCCTAGGTTATAGGTTAGGCTATACAGCCCATCCCTCTCAGTTAAAGGAAAATAAATGTAAATTGGACGGCTGTAATGACATTTAGGGGGTGGGTCTCTGGATATCGGCTACATGTTGTCTTACCTCCTTTAGTAATGGCATTAATCACATTTAGTCATTGGTCTGTTTCTCATTAACCAGGATTGTCTTTCAAAAAAACGTTTGGCCTCTTCGGGAGTTTTGAAGTGTCGCAAGACTCCTTGGTGAAGAATCCTGAGCTCGTTTGGGTATTTGAATCCCCTGAAGATGCCTCGGTCAATTGAGTATTTATTCACTTCGTCAAACTCTCGGCGCTTTCGGCGTATTCCAGCTGACAGGTCCTGGTGTAAAGCGAGTTTGGCGTTTCCCACTGTGATGGTATTGTTTTTCGCCGCCTGTAGGACTCGTTCCTTGTCGGTGAATCTCAGGAAACGTATGATGATTGGGAGCGGTGGTTGTCTGGCTGCTGGTGGGGGCCTCAGTGCTCGGTGTGCTCTCTCGAGTTCTATGGGCCTGCCGGTGGACAGGTGGAGCCACTCGGGAAGTTTGTCTTGCAGGTAGCGGATCAGTAGCATGTTTCTCTCTTCTTTTTCGCCCAGATTGAATAGAACACAATTATTCCTTCTCCCCCTGTTTTCCAGGTCCTCTGTTTTCTCTTCCAGATGCTCGATTTTCTTTTTAGCATATGCTATTGTTTCCATGGCATCTGTCAATAAGTTTTCCATGGATAGGATTCGCCCCTCTGCCTCGTCCAGGCGCCCCGCGTTTATGGTTATCTTGTTGTTGATGTCAGGCAAAGTATTTTCCAGGATTTTCACCTTGCCCCCTATCGCACTGAGCTGAGAGTTAATGGCATCTAATTTGGTGTTTAGTTCTGTACGTTGGGATCTCAACTCAGAAAGGATGTCTTCGACAGAGTGCGAGGTTGGCATTCGTGCCTCGGGGGGGAGCGGGTTCTCTTGCTCCTGGCTAATGGCGCTATTTTTTTCTGAAGCTAGCTTTTCTTGGAGGCTTTTTCCGTCGCTAATACTTGAGTCCGGGTAAAAATGTCACCTGTAGTGTCGCCTTTTGTAGCCGCAATGACTTTTTCTTACTAAAGCTAAATGAGTTTGAACTTGGAGTGGAGGTAAGATTAGGAATTGGAAACTACTTGTGCGGAGCTCTTAGTTCATGCGGCCATCTCGTTCAAGGGTCACGTGACCCCTCGGCTGTCGTGCTTTTTAATGAGGAATGGCTTCTCTCCCCCACTCTACCTTAATGGTCTGATTGGCGAAGTGATGCAGAGATAGTTGTCCTTCTGGAAGGTTCTCAAATCTTCACAGAGGAACTCTTGGTCACCTCCCTGACCAAGGCCCTTCTCCCCCGATTGCTCAGTTTGGCTGGGCGGCCAGCTCTAGGAAGAGTCTTGGGGGTTACAAACGTCTTCCATTTAAGAATGATGAAGGTCACTGTGTTCTTGGGGACCTTCAATGGTTCAGAAATGTTTTGGTACCCTTACACAGATCTGTGTCTCGACACAATCCTGTCTCGGAGCTCTACGGACAATTCCTTTGACCTCGTGGCTTGTTTTTTTTCTCTAACATGGACTGTCTACTGTGGGAGCTTATATAGACAGGTGTGTACCTTTCCAAATCATGTCCACGCAATTGAATTTACCACAGGTGGACTACAATAAAGTTGTAGAAACAGCTCAAGGATGATCAATGAAAACAGGATGCACTTGAGATCAATTTCAAGTCTCATCGCAAAGGGTCTAAATACTTACGTAAATAAGCTATTTCTGTTTTTTAATTTTTAATAAATTAGCCAACATTTCTAAAAACCTGTTTTAACTTTGTCATTATGGGGTATAGTGTGTAGATTGATGGAAAATCTTTTTTTGTCAATTTTAGAAAGGCTGTAACATAACAAAATGTGGAAAAACTCAAGGGGTTTGAATACTTTCCGAAGGCACTGTACATGGTTTTTATGAATAGTTTTATGTAAATGCCATGAATAATAATTTACCAGCTTGCTATTTGAGCAGTTTCTTTCACAGCTGAAAATTGATAAATAAATCAAATGTTTTTTTAAATGGTTAAAAGGCCACTTTCTCTGTCTCTGCGCAGCTGCCCATATGGCTTTCTGCTGAAAGCCTAGAGAAAGTGTGTGTGTGTGTGTGTGTGTGTGTGTGTGTGTGTGTGTGTGTGTGTGTGTGTGTGTGTGTGTGTGTGTGTGTGTGTGTGTGTGTGTGTGTGTGTGTGTGTGTGTGTGTGTGTGTGTGTGTGTGTGTGTGCCGCCCACCTAACAGTGTGTGCATTTACGCTCTGCAGTAGTGGTGCTGGAGTCTGTAGACTGTGGTTGAGTTGCTGATTTCCAGACAGCCTCTCTACCCACCAGTTACCTTAGGGAAAAACCTCCACTCTCTGCTGTGTGTGGGAAGGCCCCATCTTTACCACAGGCGATTCGGTCAGATTTGTGCTCTGTGATCCTGGACAGTGGATATCCACCCATCCCTGGAGCATCAATCCAGCCCCTCAGCTACAGAGAGGTCTATAGGCAGGGTCATCCAAGGGGTGCAGCTTGGCTGAATATGCTTGCTGAATTAGCTTGATCTGTTACAAAATAAACAAAGTCTTGTGTTAAAGGCCGGATAGACATGGTGTTGAAGGTGGCTCATTCCAAGTGCGATGAAATGGGTACTTTTGATGAATTTGGATCACAGGGACAGGGATCACAGTACTACAGCCAAATGGGATTCTTGCCTTAAAGGCCCAGGGCAGTCAAAATGTTTTTCTTGTGTTTTGTATCATATTGTACAAGAGCTGATGAAACTAACATGTAACAATGTGACATTTTATTTACCTTTATTTAACTAGGCAGGTCACTTAAGAACAAATTCTTATTTTCAATGACGGCCTAGGAACAGTGGGTTAACTGCCTTGTCCAGTGGCAGAACGACAGATGTTTACCTTGTCGGCCTGGGGATTCAATCTTGAAACCTTTCGGTTACTAGTCCAACGCACTAACCTCTAGGCTACCTGCCGCCAAATCAATGTTGTTTTCTGATAGTTGCTGGTTTAAAATGCAATCTACACAGGACCTTCAAATCAGCAGGTTTGCATGGACGTGAGTTTCTGCTTGTCTGCTGACGTCACCAAGCGGTACATTCGTTAATAGACCAGTAACAAAGAGTTCCAGACTGCTAGTTTTCAGTTTTCCCCTCCCAACTCAGACCACTCCCAGACAGTCCTAGTTAAATTCTGCTTGAGAAATCGTTTTTTTGCTGGAAAGCTATTTTTGTCCATTTAAATGGAAAACTATTACAGTAAGATAGGTATTGATCTAAAACGTCTGCATTGGATTCCGCAATGTGGGGAAACAGTGCCATAGCCGTTGTTTTTGTTGGCGAAGCAGCGCTGGGGAGTGTATTGCATGGGAGTGAAACAAATTGCACTACATATGCAGCTGCATGCAATGATGTCTGAGGGGGAAAAAAATGTGTTTGTTGTTTGCAGTAACTTTGTTGTTCTAATTTCTCAAAAGGACGTGGCAGTTTTACAATTGCGGATTCCAGCTTTAAGGGATTAGACACTAGTTTGTGAATGTCATGAAAGTTAAAAAGCTCTCACTTTTTATTGTTCCCTTCAGTTGAGAACACTCATGACTCCAACAAAGATGAAGAGGTAGAAGAAGAAGAAGAAGGAGAAATGGGAACTGTAGCTCCAGGAGGTGGGACAGTGGTGGACGGAGCGGGCCAGGTTACAGGATCCAACCCTGGGGACCCCCATGGAGGAAGGAGTGTGGCTCAACAAGAAGAGGAGGAAGCAACGTCATAAACAGAAGCTCTTGTCTCTGGGTCTGGTGCTGCGGCTCGAGTTCACCTACGAGAGCGAGGGGGGAGGAAGAGATGAGGCAGAGAAGAGCAGCTGAAGTGATAATCTTCCTCAGGACCACACAAGATCTATGTGTCTGATTGTGAGTGTGACATACCAGGGCTGCTAATCAACCCAGATACGGTCACATATCGCCTAGGCTGTGTTTCAGTCTTCCTAAGAGCTGGCCAAAAGTGCTGAAGCATAGTTCATTTTATCGCTTTCGTGATTGGCAGAAAATAAATAATTTGAACAGCACTGTGCAGAGCACACGCACATTGAAAGTGAAAGCACATTAATCACTAGCCTATAACAACTTGAGGACCTTGAGAGATTTAGGAATCGAGGTGTAGAGGTGCATTGAGGTGTTTGGGTTTACTTCATCATGCTCAAATGTAATGGACAGGCTCAGTCATCTGGTCTGTCATAATTCCTCCATGACTTGCCTCTGGAGGGCTAGAGATGGCCGACAGTCAGTCAGTCCAAAGAATCCCATTGGTTCCAGGGATTAAGGTTTCTCTGTTGGTGAATTACTGTGGAAGGCTAAGAAGGAAGACCTCTGGAAATGTCCACAGTAGTTCAGTTAAAGGGGCCAGATGCTCCTGTTCCTTATATGCACCTCAGTCTAGAGAAAGACCAGGTGATTAGACACAGGCCCATTCAGCAACGGAGTTTATAATGGTTGGTGGAGTAATAGTATACTTACTCCACTACCAAGCAGGTTCATCTGGTAGTGGAGGGTCTTCTGACCATTCCCCCCTGCTGTTTTGACCCAGCTCCACAGCCTCTAGTCCCTGGTGCAGCGACAGGACACAGCAAGGATGGCAAAGGATCTGCAGGATCTGCAGGAGCTCCAGAACAGCTCTATCATGTCTACTGGTGAGTAGTCTTATCTGGTTTTAACTCGCCTGGATTAAATGGTGTTTGTCTGAGCACGCCATTCACGTACACATGCATACAGTCACCGGTCAGTATCAGCCCTCACCTGTCCGTAAATACTAGACCACACCTGTCCATACTATCACTTACCTATACATGCATGCTCTCACCTATCCAAACACTAACCAGTTTGAAAATCATCAGCATCTCCTGCCATTCATTCACCTGGAGTTTCACTCAGGAGCTGCCAGGAGACCACACTTTGTACAGATGTAGAAATTGTGAATGAGATGGCCTCAGGTGTGTATTTGGGTCAAATCTGTCTAATAGTATGTTGTCCACCCACTCTGCCCACACTTTTTGTGATGAAATTTCACTTGTGTTATAAAGTACATTTTTACCAAGACAAATATGATTTTTCATGTTCTGAATTGTTCAGTGGAACATTATATTCAAAAAGTCGGATTTCGTAACCGAATACGTCCGGTAATAAGCACCGAGCTCTGTTTACATACAGTAGTGGCGACACTTTCTCGCAGTGACTTTTGAGGATTTTCCATGTTGTGGTGGTAGTCTGCAAAGTTGTTTCCGCGAGTCGCAAAAAGCTAAATTAACATAACATGTTTTTTTTGTGTTTTTTTTAAGCTTGCTGTACGCTCAGTGCTCCATTGACATTTCAGAGATCTGCTTGTTTTTGTGAAATCTGAAAAATAACAGGAATTTCGCATTTAATATGAAAGCGTATACTAAAATATCATGTCATGTCTCAAAATCGATATATAGCTTACCTCAATATTGTTTTATGTCCTTTGGATTTGAAAAGAAAGGGGACAAGTTCAACAGTGAGCCTGTCAGTTTGCCTCAATTATCACACAGCTTTCAGCCTAGCTGACACGATGCTATTTTCCAAATATTTGACAACTTTTTCCCTCTGGCCTCCATTGAATTATTCACTCTAATTTTGTCCAACCGACAAGGGTAGCAACGGCAATAACTTTTGAACAGATTATGATAGAGACATGAGGTTTGGACCATTGGTTTTCAGAGAGTGGCATCAACACAATTAACATATTATTTTATCCATTGGTCAAAAGATGCGTTTTTGATTAGACACCCTACTAATAGTGATGGGAGGAAAAATCGATAGTTACATATTGCGATATTATTTTTGGATGATATTATATCGATTTGTATATATATTTTTGGCGTTACTTAGAGCTAGTCGGCTGTACCTGAGCCAACATGTTTACAGCACTTTTATTTCCATGACTGATCATGGTCTCTCGTCTCTCTTCTCTCTGCAGCAGACCAATATGTTTGGAACATGAAATCGCAATAAATCGCAGTATTGAATCGCAATATATATAGAATATTGTATCGTGAGGTCCCTGGCAATTCCCAGCCCTAATTGACTAATAGGATCAGTGGATACTTGGCTGTCCCTGGGGAAGATGGTACTATTCTGGAGTGTTATATGACTGACCTGTCCAGGGGATTCAGGGCACAGTTGAGCAGGTGGCAATAGTGACGCTCCTCTTTCCACTCTCGTCACTAAGGCAACACTGAGGAGGAAAACAGGCTCCAGTCCAGACCAGTGATCAGTTCCAACAATAGACTCACTATAGACTCAAACCGCACAGTGTATTCTTGCTGGTCCCTCCACCTGTTCTCCAGATGTGGGCAAGCTCTGTGTATTTCCCTGAAACTTAATTAGTCATTTGAAGGGGAAATAAAGAAGTCTAATAACCATTTAGTCTGTTAAAACAAATCTATTCCCACCTGTATATTGTGTCGGAGCGGCAAAATATTCCCCCTTGTTATTTTTTGCTAAAAGCACATTTCCATTTAACAGAATGTCAGTGGGGTACTATAAATGTTTTAGGTGGCAAATGCAAAGTGGGTTATTCATCGAGCTAAACACAAATGGAATTGGCCACCAGTGGAATAAAACCAGCTGCTTCTGGCCACCAATGCTTTAGCCCAGTAAGCCTGCGGTGTGCTGTTGGTTTAGCCTGTTTTAAACTCCTTCGCGTCTTTTTACAGTTCACTGGAGCTTCCTTTCAGAACAGAGAGAGGAGGAATCAATTCACCCAAGGGGCAGCTTATATTTCACTGTTTCACCCAACACCTCTCGCTCAGGGAGGACGTCTGCTGACAGTTTTATTTAATGACTTTCATGCACATGGTGAATGGAATCTCCTTTTAATTTTTGCTTGAACAGAACAGTCAGATAAAAGCCATAGCCCAGGGGGAAAGGGAAGCTGTTAGGAAACAGTGAGGTACTGTATGTGATAGGAGTACACTGGCAGTACAATACTGGATTTAGCCTAGGATAACTAGTTTACTTGTCCTCACCGCTATGGAACAGCAGTAATGACCTCATTAACTAACGTTTAACCACTCACTATTCCTGATTGCAATCAACTGTAATGTAGCGTTTGTCTCTTCTCTTTCCAGGTGATGCCACTGCAGTTGTGTCCCTGTTTCAGTATTGGATCACAGACATCCCGCACCATGCAGAGAGAATGGAAAACAGGCCAACCTACAACATAACCTTCCTAGTCGAGCCAGCCAACAACACAACTTTAGACTTTCCTAGATGTTCAGGGTTTTTAACAATACTGCTGACGGAAAACATGTCTGACTTAATTCATTGTGAGCCCATGTAACGGAGTTAAGTACATAGCGTAAACTCACTCCACAGCTAGCTTGAAATGTCGCGGATGGAGCCATCCAATCGGTACCTTTTAGGTGGCTCAAACCGTTGGAATGTTGTCAAGGAGGGAGGCCACATGTGTTAGCAAAGCAGAGGTCCCGAGTTCGAGCCAGGTACGAGCCGAATCGGGGAAGTGATACCAGACGTTGTGTTAGCTAATCTAAGTTTATCATTAGAAAACCCTTTTGCAATTATGTTAGCACAGCTGAAAACTGTTGTCCTGATTAAAGAAGCAATAAAACTGGCCTTTATAGACTAGTTGAGTATCTGGAGCATCAGCATTTGTGGGTTTGAGTGTGTGGCATGCTTGAACAGAGGCATTTGTGGTTCTGTGGTCTGGCCCACCATCCGATTGAATGATAAAGATTGACTTGTTGAGAGACACATCATCTTCACTGTAGTTCTATCCACTGAGGATGCTGAGATTTTTCAACTGTATTTTCGAAGGGGGCTGGAAGGCTAGAAAACCTTGTCCTTGACAGTGACATGAACTTTCCCATCATAGAATGAACTAGATGGAGATCCTGGGATCAACATGACAGATGGTACAAGTCCACTGATGTGATAATCATGGTCGGCAGCTGCTAGAACTGGCCCGCTCACAGGAGCAATGCTTGGATGTTTGCCTCTGTTACAGGTCCCTATAGGCTGGCCAGGTTCTCCGACAGGGATGATTGCCTTATCAGCCACACATAACATTTCACTGTCCTTCTGCCACATGCAGGCTAACTGTTTTAATGTAGGTCCAAACTTTGAGTCTTGATGTTCCTTTCTCATCACCTGAGACTGGACTATGAACTTGAGGTCAAACCTTCCTGTGTACTGGAGAGCAGACATGGACCATGGATTCTTGGGTGTAAACTGCAGTCTTAGCCCCTGTATTGATGGGATTTTAGTTTCTGGTGGAAGCCGCTTTTCCACTTTGTAACACAAGTCCTCAACTAATATATATATATATTTTTTTAACCTTTATTTAACTAGGCCAGTCTGTTAAAAACAAATTCTTATTTTCAATGACAGTGGGTTAACTGCCTTGTTCAGGGGCAGAACGACAGATTTTTACCTTGTCAGCTCTGGGATTTGATCTTGCAACCTTTCGGTTACTAGTCCAATGCTCTAACAATCGTTGACCTGAGCTGTGTATTTGTTAAAATACTTCTGTACTTCATCCCAAAAGGACTGAAATGAGGATTGTGGTTTGCCATTCAGCTTCCTTAAATCCATGATCAGGTCTGGGTCATCACCATCAAGGAGGAACAAGGATACTCTCTCATCAAGTAGGCCCCCTGTTCATCATCGTTTGCTTAACTCTTGTCATCTGTCAGAAACTGATACATTTCTCTCAGGAAGTAGCTGTTCATTTTGCAGCGTGTGCGTATGTGTTCAGGAATGTTTTTGCATTGCTCTAGTGTGGAGTATGTTGGTATTTCTTTTCACAGTGGGGAGATGACAGAAGCCTGGTCTCATGAACACCGTTGCTGTGTGAGGATACCTTCCATATGAATGTCAGAGTGCCGAGGTGGTTACCACAGGCATACTTCTATACAGTGAAAGTCGATGGCGGTTTCAAATTGTCAATCCATTTCCTTCTCTGGAATCTTATCTTCAGCAGCAAAGTCCAGTTGAAAGAGGGGGTGGAATTGGGGCACTTTATCCAAAGCTTGTAACAGAGTACTATACTGGGGGCTGACCGGTCCGCATGGTGCTCTCACAGTGTAGCATAAAACATCAGACTGGTGTACGTAGGGGAGTGGGCTGTTGGTGACGTCTGGTCATTGCTTGATTCACCTTCTCCCAGTGGGATGCATCAGCTGCTATGGACTCTGTTCGACTCGCCATATCTTCTCTGAGATCTAATGTGAACAGGGAATACAGGCAGTTTTAGTTGAGAGGTTTAAAACATAAAGCTTACACGTTTTACATTTCCTGAATAAATGGTGACATTTTACAATATCAGACACAGTATGTGTGACATGAATCTCCAAGGAGTAGTGGTACGCCACAAACTTAATTGATATAGAAAAATGACACAACACATTCATTAACATACCTGTGAAGGGATTCCAGTGTTCCCAGGGCTGGGATATTGAAATAGACAGCTGACTTCAATGAAGCTGATTTTGACTTCGTTTTGGTGCCTTGTGTCGTGTTTCCTGGTACCTGTTGTTGGATCCAAGGCCTAATTGCAGGAATCTGTCTGGTATGGCTAAGCCTCCCTCTTTAAACTTGTCTAGATGGAGTTCCATATTCCAGAGTGCTTTTGATAATCGGTTAACAAATGTCCAGGCTATATGGACATGAAATATAGGAGAAACATTATATTTCATCCTGATTATCAGATTATTAATACACAAATTAACATTATTGAACATTGTTCACATAGGATATGTAATAGAATGATATATTCAAAAAAAAATTTAAAAAAATCCTGTCAATCCAGGAAAATTTCAAGAATTTAAAGTTTCTTCATGTGCCGTCATGCCCTGATCTGTTTTTCACCTGTTCTTGTGCTTGTCTCCACCTACCCGCCTGCCTGACCACTCTGCTTGATCCTGAGCCTGCCTGCTGTCCCGTACCTTTGACCCTACTCAGGATTACCGACCTCTGCCTGACCTGACCCTGAGCTTGCCTGCCGTCCTGTACTTTGCCCCACTTCTCTGGATTATCGACCCCTGCCTGCCTTAATTTGTTGTTTGCCTGCCCCTGTTGCTGTAATAAACATTGCTACTTCAACACAGTCTGCATTTGGGTCTTACTTGAACGTGATAAGTGCAGTCGCAAAAACCATTAAGCGCTATGATGAAACTGGCTCTCATGAGGACCGCCACAGGAAATGAAGACCCAGAGTTACCTCTGCTGCAGAGGATTAGTTCATTAGAGTTAACCTCTTGATACTCCCCATCCCGGATCCGGGATCGTGAATAAATCCTCAGGCTCATTAGCATAACGCAACGTTAACGATTTCTGAAAATCGCAAATAAAATGAAAATAATGCACCTGCTCTCAAGCTTAGCCTTTTCTTAACAACACTGTCATCTCAGATTTTCAAAATATGCTTTTGAACCATAGCAATTCACTAATTTGTGTAAGAGTATGCAATGCTAGCTTAGCATTTTGAGTAGCATTTAGCACGCAACATTTTCACAAAAACCAGATAACCAAATAAATAAAATCATTTACCTTTGAAGAGCTTCGGATGTTTTCAATGAGGAGACTCTCAGTTACATAGCAAATGTTCAGTTTTTCCTGAAAGAATCTTTGTGTAGGAGAAATCGCTCCGTTTTGTACATCACATTTGGCTACCGAAACGAACCGAAAATTCAGTCACCAACAACGTCAAACTTTTTCCGAATTAACTCCATAATATCGACCGAAACATGGCAAACGTTGTTTGGAATCAATCCTCAAGGTGTTTTTTTCACATATCTCTTCATTGATATATCGTTCGTGGAAGCCTGCTTTCTTCTCTGAATTCCATGGAAAAATACTTGCAGCTGAGGTTTGCGCACCAATTTCGGCGCAGGACACCGGGCGGACACCTGGTAAATGTGGTCTCTTATGGTCAATCTTCCAATGATATGCCTACAAATACGTCACAATGCTGCAGACACCTTGGGGAAACGACAGAAAGGGCAGGCTCATTCCTCTCGCATTCACAGCCATATAAGGAGACAATGGAAAACGGAGCCTCAAAAATCCTGCTGATTTCCTGGATGCTGTTTCATCTTGGTTTTGCCTGTAGCTCACGTTCTAGGGCACGCACAGAGAATATCTTTGCAGTTCTGGAAACGTCAGAGTGTTTTCTTTCCAAAGCTATCAATTATATGCATAGTCGAGCATCTTTTTGTGACAAAATATCTTGTTTAAAACTGGAACGTTTTTCATCCAAAAATGAAATGGCGCCCCCAGTTTCAAGAGGTTAACTGCACCTCAGATTGCAGCCCAAATTAATGCCTCACAGAGTAACAGACACATCTCAACATCAACTATTCAGAGGAGACTGCACTTATCACGTGAATCAGGCCTTTATGGTTGAATTGCTACAAAGAAAGCACTACTAAAGGACACCAATAATAAGAAGATACTTGCTTGGGCCAAGAAACATGAGCAATGGACATTAGACAGGTGGAAATCTGTCCTTTGGTCTGATGAGTCCAAATTTGAGATTTTTGGTTCGAACCGCTGTGTCATTGTGAGACGCAGAGTAGGTGAACGGATGATCTCTGCATGTGTTAGGAGTGTGTATTGGAGGCAAAGTCAGGTGCAGGAGAGCAGAGTGTAGTGAACAGGCACACTTTTTTATTCCGGTCCAAAATGACAGCACAAAGTAACATAAAATGTGCCCAAACACAGAACATAGACAAAAAGTGATGCGTGTAACAATATCCACAATTCCAAATACACGTAACACAAACAAACAATCTTACACAAAGACATGATGGGGGAAAAGAGGATTAAATACATATGGATTGATTGGGGAATGAAAACCAGGTGTGCAGGGAACAAGACAAAACAAATGGATACATGAAAAATGGAGCGGCAATGGCTAGAAAGCCGGTGACGTCGACCGCCGAACGCTGCCCGAACAAGAAGAGGAGCCGACTTTGGCGGAAGTCGTGACAGCATGTGTGGTTACCACTGTGAAGCATGGAGGAGGAGGTGTGATGGTGTGGGCGTGCTTTGCCGATGATACTGTTTTGATTTATTTAGAATTCAAGGCACACTTAACCAGCATGGCTGCCACCACATTCTACGGCGATACGCCATTCCATCTGGTTTGCGCTTCATGGGACTATTTGTTTTTCAACAAGACAATGACCCAAAACATCTCCAGGCTGTGTAAGGGCTATTTGACCAAGAAGGAGAGTGATGGAGTGCTGCATCAGATGACCTGGCCTCCACAATCACCCGACCTCAACCCAATTGAGATGGTATGGGATGAGTTGGTGTGCAGAGTGAGGTAAAAACAGCCAACAAGTGCTCAGCATATGTGGGATCTCCTTCAAGACTGTTAGAAAAGCATTCCTATTGAAGTTGCTTGAGAGAATGCCAAGAGTGTGCAAAGCTGTCATCAAGGCAAAGGGTGGCTACTTTGAAGAATATCAAACAAAATATATTTGGATTTGTTTAACACTTTTTTGGTTACTACATGATTCCATGTGTTATTTCATAGTGTTTATGTCTACACTATTATTCTACAATGTAGAAAATAGCACAAATAAAGAAAAACCCTTGAATGAGTATGTGTGTCCAAACTTTTTACTGGCACTGTACATGGGAATGTCTGTATGCGTATTAAAATGTTTGTTTTGATATATATTTTGTATTTATTTGTATTGTCCACGTGATATACAGTATGACATTGCACCCTAATTACTTCCTCAAATTGACAGGCTGTTGGATCATTATTCCTTCCATGAGTAAGCATGATAATGCCACTATTGAGTTACTGTTCAAGTTGTTTCATATGATAGCATGGATACCTAATGGGAGTAGCATCACACAGCGTCCTTCCAAATTACCAGAGACGGAAATGCCAAGTCTGGCCCAATTATTGGCTTTGTTGTTTGTTTGTTTGTTGATATGACATTTGGACCAACTTGATAGCTTACCAATTACTGTACAGTGTAGTCTTCACAATCCACTTTAAACAAGGTAAGAACCTACACCTCTTGAACAAGCTAACTTGGCGACAATTTACTTCACTAATCAAGTCATGGTGCACATGTGACGATTTTCCTGAACAGGAGAACTCTGAGCCCTAGCAACAGGCTATTGTTGCTGATCAGATCGCATGCTATGGAAAAACTCTGGTCTTAGGGACAAACACACACAATGATACGGACATTCTGTTGGTGAGTGAATTTAAATTGATAATCACCTATTGTCACAGAGCCAACAGCGTATCCACTAACATCACAGCATCTGACTAGCACTGAGCATTCTAATCTAATAGAATTGGCAGTAGCGTGTGTGACAGAGAGGAGCGGGCGAAGGGAATTAGTTTGGGTTGTGGTTGCCCAGCATTCAATAGTAAATTTACACTAGATTAAGAGGAATTGATTTCATTCCGGTGCTCAGATGCTGATTTAGAACGGAGTGGCATTATGGGATCAGGAATAGCTCAGACTGGATCAGTAGCTACCTGCCACAGCAGTAGTGAACGATTAACACAAGGGCCACCATTTGTGGTTCCTATTCATAGGAGGATCCACCAGGTTTGTGGTGTCTGGTTCATGCTTATAGTCCCATTCTCGAGCCATTAGCCAGAGGGACGGTGAGGCAAACACAACATTGCCATTATGCTGTTAGTGTTAGCAGCATACCATTAGCACTTTGCTTGGTGGTGCAGCTAAAATTCAGACTTTTATTTCAGTCTGGCTTGTCATCTTTCTGGGTGATGTGACATGGATGGGTATCGTACCCCCTCTTAAATACTTTTTGTAAGTTACAAGCAGGGTTCAACTCACACCTATCAATCACTCTAAGATTGGGAAGGGGAGAGTAGCTAACCAACTGCTGTCCTAATGTCCATCCATTTAGTATGCTTGACCATAAATCATTACTCAGTGGTTAAACTTCCTAAGTAAAACGTTTTCTGGGGGTATTTGTACTTCACTACATTCCTAAAGAAAATAATATACCATTTACTCCATACATTTTCCGTGACACCCAAAAGTACACGTCACATTTTGAATGATTAGCAGGACATTTCTACAATTCACACAATTATCAAGATATCATCCCTGGTCAACCCTACTGCATCTGATCTGGCGGACTCACTAAACACATGCTTTGTTTGTAAATTATGTCTGCGTGTTGGAGTGTGCCCCTGGCTATCCATAAATACAATTATGACTTCTGGTTTGCTTAATATAAGGAATTTGAAACTATGATACTTAAGTATATTTTAGCAATTACATTAACTTTTGGTACTGAAGTATATTTAAAACCAAATAATTTTACACAAATAGTATTTTACTGGGTGACTTTCACTTTTACTAGGGTCATTTTGTTATTACTACTGCTGTACAGTATACTGTATGCTACACTGTACTCTGAGTGTACAAAACATTAAGAACACCTACTCTTTCCATGACAGACTGACCAGGTGAAATCAATATTAGGAATGTGTTCTTAATGTTTTGTACACACAGTGTATATAATGTATGCTCCCACCCATCCAGGACACCTACTTAAATGCTGGATGAGGAAGGCAATATAATCAAGGACTCCACACACCCCCGCCATGAGCTGTTTACTCCCTGACCGTCACGCAGACGGTATCGGAGCATGAGGTCTGATACCAACAGGCTCAGAGACAGTTTGTATGTACTGTACAAGACATCAGACTGCTGAACACTTGAACTGGACTGACCATCTGCTCTGATTCTCCACACCTTAGAACACATGCACTCATGCATACACCCTCACAGACCACAGGAGGTTAGTGGGACCTAAATTGGGGAGGACTGGCTCGTTTTAACGGCTGGAGCAGAATCAGGGGAATGGTATCAAATACAGCAAACGGTTTCCATGTGTTTGATGCTATTCCTTTTGCTCCGTTCCTGCCATTATTATTTGCCGTCCTCCCCACAGCAGTCTCCTGTGACACACATATACACATACACATACAGTATATACAGTACATTCATGCTACACAAACATCACAACTGCTGCTACCAGACTCTTATTATAATTGCTAAATACTGCACAGTCTAAACACGTGCTCCCCCAATCCCCCCCTATCCCAAAACACATGTAAATATTGGACTATCCTGTATTATACTTATGCTAAAATGTTTATTCTATTCTACTGAGCCATTTACTTTATGATCCTATTTTTATATTTTCTTATTTCTTACTGTTGTTGCATTGTCGAGAAGGAACCTGCAAGTCAGCATTTAGTTGGACAGTGTATCCCATACATACGACTAGTAAAACTTGAAACTGTATGCTGTGTTTACATGCTTGATCTCTAAGGAATTTGACCCATATCTCACCTGGCTCTCTAACGATTGACTTGTGTCTCCTCATTGCTGGTCTCCCCCACGTGTTTACTCCTAGGTCATTGTCTTTGTGCCAGCAACTCCCATAATCCAGTCAGATGCACCACCTGTGTCTTATACTGTACTGTGTTTGAGTGGTTATATAAAGAGGCTATATAAAAGCTTCAGACACTGACCCACTCCAGGTAGACAACAGCAGGTCCACACATCCAGATCCAGTCCTCTCTCTTACAGAGGGTTCCCCATCGGAGAGAAAGAGAGGGAGTCTAGGAAGACTGAGAGGAAACCGTTTGAGAGAAGTTGCCCAGCAGAGCTGTATTTTCACTATCAGTCTCTAAGCAACCAGTTGAAACCCTGGAGACCAGCAGCAAGATGTTTTTTAGACTCCCAAGATTAACTCCTGGGTACATACGATATCTACAGGTGAGTGGCCAGTGAAATGTACTTTTTTAGATAAATCTTATAAAATTATACAAAAGGACAGCATGTTTTGCTGTAGCATTCCTTACTTTAAGGCGATAACTGTTGTTAAAACTGTCTGCTACCGAACCATCAAATGATGGTATTTATAAATAAATGATCTGGGCTCCTGAAAGAGCTGATCTCTATAATATATAAACTACTTTTGGAAAGCTAATATTCTGAGCTAGCCATTAAAAAAGTATGGTTGACAACCCTTTAACTGGAACAGAATATGTAAAAATATGACCTTGACATCCCGTAATCCGAACCATCAATTTATACATTTTAATTGTGTTCACCGACTGTATTTAACACCAATGAAACTTTTTAGGATGAAATTGGCCCCCACTCCCAACTGTTCACTGTGTCCCCTAAATCAGGTAGGCACATTATTTCATATGATGTGGGGGTGCCCTGCAGTTACATGCTACTGGGGCAAAGTTACACAATTCATTTAGAAGTGCATGAATTTAAATATGCAATGCTTTGCAACTATCATGTTACTTAATGATAGCCTCTTGAATCTCTATATCAATCAGAGAAAGTGAATGCTGGCATGCACCACTGCTACGAAAAACAATGAGGCTAGGTGGGGTGGGAGGCATGGTTTCCGGGTGGGGAGGGAGGATGCGGGCGGGCAGGTGGAAGGGGACTGTGGGGGGAATGGGTTGGGGTTATCTTTTTATATGCATTTCTTAGATTTTTGTTTAGTTTTTTTGTACCTGTAACCTGTCTGCTAAATCAAGTAGCTCAGGTCCAGATAATCTCTTTGGTTGAGTCAGTGGAAACTGCCCTCGAACACTGGATAGCATGAGGCAGTGGAAACTGCCCTCGAACACTGGATAGCATGAGGCAGTGGAAACTGCCCTCGACACTGGATAGCATGAGGCAGTGGAAACTGCCCTCGACACTGGATAGCATGAGTCAGTGGAAACTGCCCTCGACACTGGATAGCATGAGTCAGTGGAAACTGCCCTCGACACTGGATAGCATGAGTCAGTGGAAACTGCCCTCGACACTGGATAGCATGAGTCAGTGGAAACTGCCCTCGACACTGGATGAGCATGACACTGGATAGCATGAGTCAGTGGAAACTGCCCTCGACACTGGATAGCATGAGGCAGTGGAAACTGCCCTCGACACTGGATAGCATGAGTCAGTGGAAACTGCCCTCGACATTGGATAGCATGAGGCAGTGGAAACTGCCCTCGACACTGGATAGCATGAGTCAGTGGGCTCTGCTTTTTTTGGCATGACTTCGCCTGGCTTGTTTTGATTGAGGACCTTTCAAGCATAATGCCTGGCAATATCTGCTGATGTTGTAGTATAGATGACTTGGTCCTTGGAATTCTGAGGCTTTAGGAGTCTCTAGGGAGTACATGGGATGTAAAGAAATGGATTGAACTTGAGATGGTGTATTGATGTATGCTGTATTGCCTGTAGTTGTTGTGGATGGGTGGACAGGTTCGGCTCAGCCTCTAGGTTTACATCTTATCCATAGATTGCTTTACTGAGCCTAACGTTATCATATATTACTAATCCATTGCATCTTATATTAGGGCAGTTTGTCTCAAATAGTTTTATGTTTAGATCCTTCTTCGAAAGTTCAGCGGCTTTGCAATCATTCACATTTGAGAGTGACTGCAGGCAATGACAGAGGAAAAAACACAGTGAATTTGCAATGTGCAATAGACCACAGTGCAGTTTACGTTTCTACTTCCATCAAATAAAAACGATATTCTCTGTTTTACTTATCAGCCATAGACTTGAGGAAGTCTTTTGTTTTAGCTCACAAAGCTTTCTTTGACGTATTTACTGCTGTTTACCACAAGCTAGTGGAGGACAAATCCGTGACATGTTTGGTTGAATTATGATTACAAATACCTCAGTGAGAGAGCATCAGGAATGGGGCTGGGAATCAGAGCTCAGGTTCCTGTTATTTCCTCTGCTCTTTATTATTGTCTAGGGGCCTGCGTGGACATGTGCCCGTATCACAAGAGAGCCTTTGTCAGTGTTAATTTGGCAAAATGGGAGAAAGTGGGTTTTTAATTTCTTGGGTGGGGGTGACGGGGGCATAATTGTGGCTGACTCGATTGGCGCAGAGGAAAGTTGAGACTTCTGTCGCAAGAGACTGGGAGGTTATATTATGTTTGTTCTGTTGAAGCGACTACAGCCCACAACATCTCCCCCATCTATCAGTATAGAAAATAATTGCATTATATATATATATATATATATGTGATTTTCATTTAGCTGGCTTATATGGCCACAATGCACAGTATATTCAGTACATTGGTCGTGGTCTCAGTGAACTGGCATTGAAAACCTGTTCTGGTTATCCTATAGATGCCACTGCCATGCCATCTCCCAAGTCAATTGTTAATGAATAAGAAAGCTTTCCCCTGTAACCACATCATGTTTCTTTGTCTCCCACTCAGACCCAGGCTGTGGCAAGTGAGACCCAGAGGGCTGGGGACCTGGCCATGCCCCGTCTGGCCATGTTCCTGGGGGCCTTGGGGATTGGGGTGTGTGGCTACAGCTCCAGGCAGTTGGCACTGTACCACCGGCCCTCTGCTCGCGTGCTGACCTGGATGGACGTCGGGAGCACCCCGGTGAAGGGGAGAGCCCCATCCTTCATGGACCTGTCTCAACGCCACACTGTCTGTCAGAACATCCCGCCCCCGTCATTTGCTGGGCAGAAAGTGCCTTAAAACAACAATCAATCAATATGAATCCCTCAGTATGTAGTATCTTTCTACCCAGGTATGGTGGAGCTTTGGCTCCACTGTGCAAGCACTTTAGTGTTAACAGAAGTTGAACCCTAACCTAGTGATCAATAATCTGATAACCAATGATTACTAGCCTCACCTGTGTAAAATTCTTCATTGGCAAACAGTATATAAGCTGCTATACCAGGTTATGAATTTGAGATTACTGATTCGATGAGTAGTTCAACCTGTTGCTATAGTAGCTTGGAAGATTTAACTGTGGAAGTCCATCTGAATAGCTACATATTGTGTGCCTGTGAAGGCTGGTAAATTGTCACCATGTTTGGCTCAGCCCCCTGGTACACAGATGGTTGGCAACCCCCGCTCCCTCGGGCAGATTGCCAACCATAAGGGCTGGGGAGGCTCATCCACGTCCAACTACTTTCATTGATTTGAATGAATAAGAAACAGGAGGTGCCATCCGTCACTATAGCTTGGCATGCACTGTCAGGTCCAGAGTGAAAGACAGGTTATTATTTCACTGCATTGTCAAACGATAGCACTACAGTCGTCCTCTTTGAGGGTGTCAATTCTCTTACATATTGATACTGTATGTAATGAGGTACATTGTACACTGTGATGAGGGATGTCCAAGGGTGTTTTGGGCGATTTTTCAGAGACAGTCACTGAAGCAAGCTAGTGATTCTTCCGGTTGTATAGGATGGACCATACTCTCAATATGATTGCTCACTTGAGGACAACATCCAGACTGCAATGCCATGTAAATAATGCCACTTTATGAATACTGCTCATTAGATTACTGTTCCTATGATATTTGTCACATGCGCCGAATACAATTGGTGTAGACTTTACCGTGAAAGGCTTGCTTTATGACCCCTTCCCAACGATGCAGAGTTTAAAAAATAATAATACAAAAGAAAAATAAGGATAAAATAGTAACAGAAGAAGAATGAAATAAAATACACAGGAATGGAACTACGGTATATCCAGGAAGTACCAGATCAGTGTGCAGAGGCATGAGGTATTTGAGGTAGATATGTACACGAAGGCAGGGTAAAGTAACCAGGCATCAGAATAGATAATAATAAGAGCAAAATAAATAACAGTAGCAGTAGCAAATTACTAGTTTAAAGTGTGTGTGTTCATGTGTGTGTGTGTTTGTGTTGTGTAGGTAGGCAGGGTAAAGTAACCAGGCATCAGAATAGATAATAATAAGAGCAAAATAAATAACAGTAGCAGTAGCAAATTACTAGTTTAAAGTGTGTGTGTTCATGTGTGTGTGTGTTTGTGTTGTGTAGGTATGTGAATGTGTGTTTTCTGTGGGAATGTCAATGTAGTGGTTGTGAGTCAGTGTGTATCTGGTTTGTATAGTCTAGGTGTGCGTAGGGCCAGTGCAAGATAGAGTCAGTGCAGATAGTTTGGGGACCATGAATTGACTATTTTGCGATCTTATTGCTTTGGGGTAGAAGCCGTCTCGGAGCCTGTTGGTCTGGTACCGTTTTCCGGACGGTAGCAGAGTGAACAGTCTATGGCTTGTGTGGCTGGAGTCTTTGGCAATTTTTCAGACCTTCCTCTGACACCGCTTGATATAGAGGTTCTGGATGGCAGGGAGCTCGGCCCCAGTGATGTACTGAGCTGTTCACATCACCCTCTGTAGCGCTTTGCGGTGGAAGGCGGTGCATTTGCCATACCAAGCGGCAATTAGGCCAGTCCTGGTTGCACTTCATGATTACAGATGTGAGTGCTACAGGGCGATAGTCATTTAGGCAGTTTACCTAGGAGCTCTTGGTAACAGGACTGGGTGGTCAGCTTGAAACTGGTTGGGATTGTGATTTTTAACCTGTTTAAACGTTTTTCTCACATCGGCCTCAGAGAGCGAGATCACACAGTCCTCGAAGCGGCTGGGTTTTCCTTTGTAATCCGTTATTATCTACAAGCCCTGCGACATACGACGAGCATCGGAGCCGGTGTAATAGGATTCTACCTTCCTCCTATATTGTCCTTCTGTACGTTTGATGTCTTGTCGGAGGCCGTGTGTCCATGTCTGTGTCCTGTTCCTTGTCAGCCGGTAGCTCTAGTCTTTAGCCCAGTGAGGATATTGCCTGTAATCCATGGTTTTTGGTTTGGGTACGTTCGTATAGTCACGTTCGTATAGTCTAATAGTTAAAATGATGCTGGCAGAGACATTACATTTAAGTCATTTAGCAGACACTCTTATCCAGAGCGACTTACAAATTGGTGAATTCACCTTCTGACATCCAGTGGAACAGCCACTTTACAATAGTGCATCTAAATCATTTAAGGAGGGGGGGGGGGGTGAGAAGGATTACTTTATCCTATCCTAGGTATTCCTTGAAGAGGTGGGGTTTCAGAGACAGACAGAGAGAGAGGGGAGGATGACGAAGCTCCTAATCACTAAGCCAATTTCCTCCTGTAGGATTTAACCAGGTGGAGTTGGCACATCGCTCTAATCTGATATTAGGGATGATGACCAATGAGGACAGGAGACTGGTTCCTGCTGTGAGCAGAGGCTGGGTACCAAAGCGGTCATAGACTGGATAAAGAGCTCCCATAATATGTTGGGAGATGATACATTCAAAATCACCAGCTATTGTAAAACCACTAAACGTCAAATCAATACTCTTGACCTTAAACAAATAGTGATTTTTAAGGAGAGCAGGTACAGTAGAGGTCAGCAGAATCTGATCCCATAATCTTTTTCCACAGCAGCCGAGCCAGTTTCCGGAGTCTGCCAAGATAAACGTTTTTAGCAGGACCAGATTAGCTGTGCTAGCCCTGCCACTGCATTGTAGGTCACTACAAATGGCCCTAATCCACTCAGCAGATGTTCTAATTGGCCAAGCTGGCGTCAGAGAGCGACCGGCATTCCCCTCAACTCGGCTGAGACCGACACTCATAAACAACTTGTCAATGGACTGGCTAATGAACTTACACAGAAACATGACATGTCGAAACAGCACAAAACTCTAATGCCTCCTGTTAGTTCACCTCCTATTGCCCTCTAAATAGAACATGATGTATTCTATACCTATACCTTGTAAGGTATTTCTGGGACAAAGAAATTTGGCAATTTTGCACTTTGAGCACTTTTTCCTTCTTTAAATTTATCTTGTTTCTACAAATGTGTCACTACTATTTTAAGTTATTACTGTTGACTATTGTTGACCTTCACTACCCCTGTCATCTGTCTGTTATATCTACCTGTACAGTAGAAAGTCAATAAAACGTTTTTCAAAATGATTGACCAATGTATTATTGTTTTGTCTGATCACTTAGACATAATAATGGTACTTGAAACGGAGTGTAGAATAGCATAAACTGTACCCAGAACCCCAACAGGCATAGTTAGAACGATTGATATTGGACTTTCTATTCCCAATTCTAGACTTGTTTCCTGTGGAGGCTTCAGGCTCTTTGGCTGTACAATAATGACTTGAAGCATGAAACACCATCCAGAGGCATTAGCTCTACATCAGCTCTGTTAGCTGTGGTTCATAGAGCACATATTGCTGATGTATCCCCCATCCGACTCACTATCATCATCCAACTAGACACCATCAATTCTCTTAATGAACCCACAGGGTGTAACAGAGTCATGTGATTTTACACTGTAGTAAATTCCAAATGGATTCAACTCTGTTTTACCAGTGAGATATTGCGTCATTCATTCTATTTAGCGTGGAAAAGTGCCCTTTGTGTGAGTGTATAAAGCGCAATTAGGAATTAGAATACTAGAATGGACATGAACCATCTTATGCAGCCTGGTCTCTTAGCATTTAGTATTATTCTGTACGCAAATCCCAGATAGTCAATTTAGTAGATTATGTTACGTTTCGTATGTTTTAATTTGTGGATGTCCATCACCCCATTTTGTAAGATATATGTTACGAATTACAATTTGTATTATATGTTACGAATTTGCACAATATGTACATTTTGGAGTTAGGTTGAAGGGTCAAGGTTATGGGAAGAGTTATCTAAAGGGGTTAGGGGAAAGATTAGCTAACATGCTAAGTAGTTGCAAAGTACATGTAGCTAAAAAAAATAGTAAGTAGTTGAAAAGTTGCTAATTAGAGAAAATGCGAAAGCTGTCCATAATGAGATTAACGTGTTCAGTACGCTATCCCTGTTATGTTCATCTGCCTTGCATCATCATTAATAAACTCTCTTTCTGCACCTGCTTCCTGACTCCCTGAGTATTCGTAACATATACGATTGGCCAACCACCCTACTTTAGTTTTTGCCTTAAGTAACTGTGACCGGATCTGCACCGGTACCTTTCTGCGTTGTGTTCTGGTAAGGTGTAGGTGGAAGATAAGGCTCTAGACACAATTCTGCAGGTTGTCTCTCTTTTAATGACTGCATGGAATGGATACAAATACAAGGCAAAAGTTAATGCTGCAGTCTGGACTCCCATACAACTATATTTGTCTCTCCTCATCACGCTCTGAACTCAGTAGTAAAAGCATCAACAACAAAAATACATTGTACAAAATGTATATGTTTATATTTTCAAAAGACTCATTACATTTTATAAATGTTGTACACCAATAATTTGTTAATAAGTGCTAAATATACCAAGGTTGCCAGGTGCACGGTGTTCCCTCTGACACATTGGTGCGGCTGGCTTCCGGGTTGGGTGCGGCTTGGTTAGTACGTAACATATCGTACTAATTTGAGTGTGCCGGATTTACATGTACTATGTTATGTCTAGTCTATGAGACCAGGCTGTCTGTCAGTCATGTGCTTTGGTGTTAAAATAATGAATATGGTCAGACCATGTTTTAGTCCATACATTTTCCTAATTAACTGCCAATCTACTTTCCATTCAAACTATGGTTTGCTAGTGCTGTGATAAGATATTGTGTTAAAATAATGAATATGAAGAATTCATCTGCAGACTGTTTTAGAGGAATGATCCCATACATTTTCCTAATTAACTGCCAATCTACTAACATTCCATTCAAACAATATAGTCAACCCCATAGCAATATAGTCAACCCCATAGCAATGTAGTCAACCCCATAGCAATGTAGTCAACCCCATAGCAATGTAGTCAACCCCATAGCAATGTAGTCAACCCCATAGCAATGTAGTCAACCCCATAGCAATGTAGTCAACCCCATAGCAATATAGTCAACCCCATAGCAATATAGTCAACCCCATAGCAATGTAGTCAACCCCATAGCAATGTAGTCAACCCCATAGCAATGTAGTCAACCCCATAGCAATGTAGTCAACCCCATAGCTGCGGGAAGTATGGGGTGCAGCAACCCTGAAAATCAGAATAAAAAACTCATGTTGTTATTATTTTTTGAACCAAATATTTTTTCACAACAGTAGTGCACTGGGCCTTTACTAGTATTAGCAAACCAATAGAAACACCTACAGCGCAGGCAAAAATGTGCTTTGGCAAAAAAAAAGGTATTTGTATAATTAAGAACAGTATCTTGCAGGATTGAATAGTTGGAATTGTAAGAGTCGTTGTCCTGTCCCTTTCTCTGTGATCACCATTCTAATGGGATCCAGAAAGAACAAAACCCTGTCCTCAAACATTTACATCAAAAGGTGCAAACTTATGGGCAAAGACACAAAACATCCCCATCAAATGAAATATATTGTTTTATCAAATAAGATTGAAATCAACCACTTTTGTGAAGTATTAATTTACCATCCGTACAAACCACTTAATGTAAATGTGCATTACTGTATTGTACATAGGCTGGGGTTTGTACCTGTAGACTTTTCATCACTGTGAAGAAAAACAATGACCAATGCAGTAATTGAGTAGATTGAGACATCAAGTGGTTTGTGATGATGTGACTCAGTTGGTATGGCAAGGCTAGGGTTGTGGTTTCAATTCCCACAGATACGAAAAAGTCAGACAAGAGCATCTACTAAAATGGAAAAGGAATGAATAGACCATTTCAGTTTTCACATAGAAATAAGTTGCATTTGCAAAGTATTTCAAGAAACTGGAAAACATATCAAGCAAGTATTTTTATATTCCACAAGTGTTATCAGATTAACTGTTTTGTATTATCAGACTAACTGCTTTGTACAGATAATTATCAGACTTAAGTTAAGTTAGAAATGCTGGTAAACACTCAAATACAATTTTCACAAAAGTAGTGCACTGGGCCTTTACTAGTCCTGTATTAGCAGACCCAAATACTGTAGATGTCTTCAGCGCGGGCAATTTATTTGCTCTGCATTCCCTTCATTCCAATTAGATTGATTTTGGATTTCTCCCTGACCAAGATGGCTGCAATTTTTTTCTACCATTATGGAATTAAGGAACTTTGAGGGTTTATGACATAGCCCCTCTAGTAATTTAATAGGATCTCTATGATAAAGCGTGAGTTCTTCAACCAAGGAGTGTATTCATAGAGCTGGGTTGTTTTCATTCATGTTCTTCATAAAGATATATAGCGATATTTGGTTGTTCATTATAAAAATCAATAAATCAGTTTATTGTGCTGAAAGAGAAATTTGGTGTGTCCCTAAGATGTAAGGCATTGTCACGGGGCTATGAAGCACTGAGACACCTACATAGCACCTACACACATCAATCATTCTTTCATGTCTATCAGGAACGTACTATTAAGGAACGTAGGCAAGCAAGCCTACTCCTTTAATGTCCAAGGACCTTATACAATGCATTTGGAAAGTATTCAGACCCCTTGACTTTTTCCACATTTTGTGACGTTACAGCCTTATTCTTTTTCCTCATCAATCCACACACACAATACTCCAGAATGACAAAGCAAAAACTCATTTTTAGACATTTTCAGCAAATGTATAAAAATAAAACTGATATCACATCCAAATAAGTATTTACCCTTTCCTCAGTACTTTGTTGAATCACCTTTGGCAGCAATTACAGCCTTGAGTATTCTTGGGTATAACGCTACAAGCTTGGCACACCTGTATTGGAAAGTTTCTCCCATTCTTCTCTGCAGATCCTCTCAAGCTCTGTAGGGTTCAAGTCCAGGCTTTGACTGGGCTACTCAAGGACATTCATAGACTTGTCCCGAAGCCACTCCTGCATTGTCTTGGCTGTGTGCTTAAACCTCTTAGCGCACGGATCCCGTTACCGGCATCAAAATCGACAACATCCTGTGAAGCTGGAGCACGCCAAATTCAAATGACAAAATTGTAATATTGAACATTCATGAACATACAAGTGTCTTACATCATTTAAAAGCTTAACTTCTTGTTAATCCAACCCCGTTGTCAGATTTAAAAAAAGGCTTCACGGTGAAAGCATACCTTGCGATTTTCTGAGGACAGCGCCCCGCATACACCAGCATTAACATTTTCCAAACCAGCAGAGGCGTCACAAAAATCAGAAATAGCGATAAAATAAATCCCTTACCTTTGAAGATCTTCCTCTGTCTGCAATCCCAAGGGTCCCAATCCCATAACGTCCTTCTTTATATCCCCAAAAAGTCTGTTTAATTTGGCACGTTTGATTGAGTATTCCACCTGTTTCACTATTTCAACATGCAGACAAAGGTATCCCAAAAGTTAACCGTAAACTTCATCCAAACAAGTCAAACAACGTTTCTAATCAATCCTCAGGTACCCTAATATGTACATAAATGATACAATATAAGACGGAATGTAGTATGTTCAATACCGGAGATAAATAATGAAGTGTGCGCACTCTTTCACGTGCACCACAAGACTAGAGTCCTAATGAGGGACACCTTGAAAGACTACAAATACTTCCTCATTTTTCAAAAAACAAGCCTGAAACCCTTTCTAAAAGACTGTTGACATCTAGTGGAAGCCATAGGAACTCCAATCTGGGAGCTATTTATTTGTATATCCCATATACAAGTATTGAAATGGACTGTGACCTGGATGGAATTTCCTTGGGTTTTCACCTGCCATATCAGTTATGTTATATTCACAGACATTATTTTAACAGTTTTCTAAACTTCTGAGTGTTTTCTACCCAATACTACCAATTATATGCATATCTTCTGGGCCTGAGTAACAGGCAGTTTACATTGGGCACATAATTTTTCCAAACTTCTGAACACTGCCCCCTAGCCCTAAGAGGTTTTAAGGTCATTGTTCTGTTAGAAGGTGAACCTTTGGCCCAATCTGAGGTCCTGAGCAATCTGGAGCAGGTTTTCATCAAGGATCTCTCTGTACTTTGCTACGTTCATCTTTCCCTCGATCCTGACTAGTTTCCCAGTCCCTGCCACTGAAAAACATTCCCACAGCATACAGCATTCCCACAGAATCTTGTTTCTCATGGTCTGAGAGTCTTTAGGTGCCTTTTGGCCAACTCCAAGCAGGCTGTCATGTGCCTTTTACCTTTTACTAAGGAGTGGCTTCCGTTTGGTCATTGTAACATAAAGGCCTGATTGGTGGAGTGCTGCAGAGATGGTAGTCCTTCTGGAAGGTTCTCCCATCTCCAGAAAGGAACTCTTGAGCTCTGGCAGCTCCCTGACCAAGGCCCTTCGCCCCCGATTGCTCAGTTTTGCTGGGCAGCCAGCTCTATGCATGGTTCGCGTGCATGTAATTCCATATTGTGCATGCGCCTTCGGTCATGAAAAACCCACATCTTGACTCACAAAGACAGCCATTTTGAAGTTGGTTTAAAAGGGACAATCTGCAGTTGCTGCATCCATTTTTGGACTTATAAATGAATGATATGTATCCATTGATTCTTGAAGAAAATAACTTATAAATGCCATCAGAACATTTTGATGGAGCAAACTTTCCACGGAGGGCCGAGTGTTGTCTGGGAGGTCAGCACTACTGTTTCACGGTGGTAACCCCACAGCCCCTCAGTTTGTTTTGTTCAACCCAGCTTCTTTCTCCTGTCCTGTTTATAGTGCCTGTTTTCTAGTTTTCCTGGTTTTGACCTTTCTGTGCCCTGTCTGCACTGCCCATGTTCGCCACTCCACCTTCTCAGTGAGCCTAAAAAGACCAGGCTCACTGGTAGAAGCGAGTACTCGGGTGGGCCATATGGAGAACTTTCCTGCATCCTTTGCAAGCAATCCTTTTCATGCCATTCTGCTGTGGGGAAACCAGTCCAAATCTCTCCGGGACCTCGTTGACTATTTGGCCGATGAGAGCTTTTTGGACGCTACCCTGGATTCTGAGCTGAACGTTCCCACTCAGCCCCTCTCCACTCCCATGAATGTTAGAGCGCTGGATGGCCGCTCTATAGGCCGTCCAAGCTTAGGACCCTGGGACTGAACACCTCCCTCTGCAACTGGATCCTGGACTTCCTGATGGGCCGACCCCAGGTGGTGAGGGTAGGCAACATCACCTCCGCAACGCTGACCCTCATCACGGGGGACCCACAGGGTTGTGTGCTTAGTCCCCTCCTGTATTCCCTGTTCACCTACGACTGCATGGCCATGCACGACTCCAACACCATCATCAAGTTTGCTGCGGACATGACGGTGGTAGGCTTGATCATCGGTGACGAAATTAAAAATGGTCCACACACATGCGTACAGTCGTGAAGAAGGCACAACAGTCTCTTCCCCCTTAGGAGGTTGAGAAGTTTTGGCACAGGCCCTCAAAAAGTTCTACAGCTGTCCCATTGAGAGCATCTTGACTGGCTGCATCACTGCTTGGTATGGCAATAGCACTGCCCTCGGTCGCATGGCATTATAGACGGTGGTGAGGACAGCTCAGTACATCACTGGGGCCGAGCTGCCTGCCATCCAAGAGCTCTATATCAGGCGATGTGAAAGGAAGGCCCGGAAAATTGTTAAAGACTCCAAACACCCAAGCCAAGGACTGTTCTCTCTGACACCAACAGGCTCCTGAACAGTGCCTGTCCCCACGCCATAAGAATGCTAAATAGCTAACTAAATAGCTAACAAAATGGCTGCACAGGCTGAGTTAACCGTTGTAATTTATTGTTATTTTGGTACTGTCTCTAAGCACACTCATAGGGCCCTACACACTACCCACACTGATACTCCAACACAAAAACTCACTCCATCCTTTATACTGACTTTACACACACCCACTCACATACAATCATTATATACACTGCTGCTACTCTGTTTATTATATACAGTTGAAGTCGGAAATGTACATACACCTTAGCCAAATACATTTAAGGAGAAGTGGATCTAAAATTCCATGCATAACACATATCTTTTAGCTATGTTCATTATGAGTATTTCTGTAAATTGATGTGGCTTTATCTACTGGTCAAAATGAGTTTGTCACGGTTTGACTTGCATCTGAAGGTAACCGGTACCGGTATAGAGGGTAGTTTTGTGCAACAACAAAAAAGATTTGTAACTTTGCAAGCTAACGTTAGCTTTGTTAGGTTACATTAGTTAACCATTAGCTAGCTAACATGAATGTGTTCTATTTAGAGTCCAACCCCATCAACATCTGCAGAGGCATCAACATCAAGCTAAGCACCAGAAACTATTGACCCTGTATATAGTATGCTAAGTTATTTTATTGTGTTCTTCTTATTTCTTATCGTGTGTTTTTGTTCTATTTTGTTACTGCATTGTTGGGGTTAGAGCTTAAAACAAAGGCATTTCACTGTACTTTGCATGTGACATTAAAACATTAAACTTTAAATATATTTGACCCCACTAAAGAAAGGGGAGACTCAGAGCTGCAGGCCTGCAACTATTTTACAACCAAGCTAGAGATGTCTTGCATGGACTGTGTCTCAACCAAGGCCTGTGGTAGATGGACGAACTACAGCGGTGTTTGTCAGACATCCCCCGAAAATCAGTCTTCTCATGGAAAGTAATATTACCACTCTATGGAAAGATGAGACTCTCATGAACACGATGGTGTTCTCCGTTTGGTTCTACGACCCCCACAAGTGTCACGGGACTCATCTGAAGGTAACCGGTACCGGTATAGAGGGTAGTTTTGTGCAACAACAAAAAAGATTTGTAACTTTGCAAGCTAACTTTAGCTTTGTTAGGTTACATTAGTTAACCATTAGCTAGCTAACATGAATGTGTTCTATTTAGAGTCCAACCCCATCAACATCTGCAGAGGCATCAACATCAAGCTAAGCACCAGAAACTATTGCAGCGAAGTCACCTTCTAAAAAATCTTAATAAAATCGTCAAAATCTTTCCAAGACTCCATGATGAGCTAGGCATAAACATGGTCTTGTTGTTACAGTTGATGTGTTCACAAGTCGGCTACAACTACTACTGTAGTTTTCTCTGTCTTATAGAGGTTTAGCTGATTGTTCCTGCAAGGCTTGAAGTGTAAACTGGAGAAAAGGAGGGATCAGTAAGGAGGGGATGGTGTGGGTCACTGAATGGTGTCTGTTGGGGTGGGTATTGTGTGTGAAGGTTCGTATGCATGATCTGTTGACATGAGGGGGGGGGAGGGTGAATATTGTATGAGTGTTTATTGATGGGACAAAGTAGTGACATGTAGGCTAATCACTGTGTGTTCAACAGACTAGCCCTGCTGTTGCTGACAACGACGACCTTGACATTAGCTTCAGTAGTACAGAGCCTGTAGACCCATTGGATGAAAGCTTTCAGCCGTGAATAAGCTCAAACTCAACATCATCTGACTTTGAAACAAGCCAGGACAGCCAAATGGATTTATGAAAGCACACTACCCTCTTGAGAAAACAAAATCATGAATAAACTATTGTGTGCAAGACAAAAATATATAAATGTAAGTGCTTCTCAATTTTTCACACCATTGCAGTAAGTTCTTTGGCATTGGAGAGAGGGGCTGTTAGTACACTCTTCTACCCTATCCACTCTACTGTTGGCAGTGCTTGTCTACTTAACAGCACAACTGTAGGTGCTCACACACAACAATACACGACTAGACTGTCTAGAAGTCAAGCCCTCCTCAAATGTTTTATATCTTTGCCAACAGCCCATCTCAATGCCCCATTATTGAGTGTAACAAAACACATACCAGTTCTACTGTACCCTTTCTTGTTTACAGATGAACATGGTTTATTGTATGGTTACACATTCTCATGATCAGTCTTCATGTCTTTCCAGGAGACTTGCAGTACTGTACATGCATACAAATATTCTGCAAGAGGTCTAAGTAGTGGGTGGTGAAGAACATTGCCACAGCGCCAAAGCCTGCTAAACCAGGTGCCATTACCCAATACAAGAAGAGGTTCACCAGCTGAAGAACATTCTGGAACCTGCCTGGAACATTCAACCAATACTATTTAGTTAGACTGATGTTGTAGTATAGAGTGCCTAGTATGCTCATAACTGCATTGTGGTATAGATATTGCTAGCTGTTGTACATACAGGGGTATGTATATAATGGTGTTTTATATAATCTTTTTTGAAGTGTACTGACATAAATAAACGATTCTAGCTGCATCAGTCTCGACTTCAACTTCTGGATCAATTCAGTGTGATATTAATGAAATGCTAAAACAAAGGATGAAGGGAGTTGATGTATCATTTTAACTTTAATGTGTTGGAAAGTTAACATGTTTAAATAAAACAATAGATTAGTCTGTCAATGTAGCCTGTAAGCAGACATGGCTTGTATTCAAGACAAAGTCTATTTGCTCTGGAGACCGAGTTATGGCAGTATATGAAATACAGTGCCTTCGGAAAATATTCAGACCCCTTGACTTTTTCCACATTTTCTTACGTTACAGACTTAGTCTAAAATTGATTAAATAAATACAAATCCTAAGCAATCTGCACACAATACCGCATAATGACAAAGTTAAAACAGGTTTCTAGATATTTTTGCTAATGCATTAAAAAAACAAACAGAAATACCTTATTTACATAAGTATTCAGACACTTTGCTATGAGACATGAAATTGAGCTCAGGTGCATCCTGTTTCCATTGATCATCCTTGAGATGTTTCTACAACTGCATTTGGAGTCCAACTGTGGTAAATTCAATTGATTGGACATGATTTGGAAAGCCACACACCTGTCTATATAAGGTCCCACAGTTGACTGCATGTCACATGAGGTCGAAGGAATTGTCTGTAGAGCTCCAAGACAGGATTGTGTCGAGACACAGATCTGGGGAAGGGTACCAAAACATTTCTGAATCATTGAAGGCCCCCAAGAACACAGTGACCCCCATCATTCTTAAATGGAAGAAGTTTGGAACCACCAATACTCTTCCTAGAGCTGGCCGCCCAGCCAAACTGAGCAATCGGGGGAGAAGGTCCTTGGTCAGGGAGGTGACCAAGTAGCCGATGGTCACCGATTGAGCTCTAGAGTTCCTCTGTGGAGATGAGAGAACCTTCCAGAAGAACAACCATCTCTACAGCACTTCGCCTATCAGGCCTTTCTGGTAGAGTGGCCAGATGGAGGCCACTCCTCAGTAAAATGCACGTGACAGCCCGCTTGGAGTTTGCCAAAAAGCACCTATAGACTGTCAGACCATGATAAACAAGATTCTCCAGTCTGATGAAATGAACATTGAACTCTTGGCCTGAATGCCAAGCATTACGTCTGCAGGAAAACTGGAACCATCCCTACGGTGAAGCATGGTTGTGGCAGCATCATGCTGTGGGGATGTTTTTCAGTGGCAGGGACTGGGAGACTAGTCAGGATCGAGGCAAAGATGAACGGAGCACAATACAAAGAGATCCTTGATTGGGGCCTCCGGGTGGCACAGTGGTCTAAGGCACTGCATCGCAGTGCTAGCTTTGCCACCAGAGACTCTGGGTTTGAGCCCAGGCTCTGTCGCAGCCGGCCGCGACCGAGAGGTCCATGGGGCGACGCACAATTGGCCTCGCGTCATCAGGGTTAGGGAGGGTTTGGCCGGTAGGGATTTCCTTGTCTCATCGTGCACTAGCGACTCCTGTGCTGGGTCGGGCGCAGTGCACGCTGACCAGGTTGCTAGGTGTACAGTGTTTCCTCCGACACATTGGTGCGGCTGGCTTCCGGGTTGGATGTGCGCTGTGTTAAGAAGCAGCGCGGCTTGGTTGGGTTGTGTTTCGGAGGACGCATGGCTCTCGACCTTCATCTCTCCCGAGCCCGTGCGGGAGTTGTAGCGATGAGGCAAGACAGACGCCATGAAATTGGGCAGAAAAAGGGGGTAAAAAAAGAGATCCTTGATGAAAATCTGCACCAGAGCGCTCAGGACCTCAGACTGGGGTGAAGGTTCACCTTCCAACAATTTTAGAATAAGGCTGTAACTTAACAAAATGTGGAAAAAGACAAGGGGTCTGAATACTTTCCAAATAGAAATATACTACTAACTAATAATAAATACTACAGTTCTACAAAGGGAATACTTGCATATGGTGTGTTTGGGTTGTACAGTGAGGTGTTCGAAGTCCCTTTGATCCAACAGCAGATTGTTCTTATGGGACCTTTCACATCTCTTCTTGAGAGTCATCAACTTCTTTGTATCCAAACGGTATTAGACATTCATGGACAATCGTTGTGCCTGTATTCCTACTGCAGCAGCACGGTGTTGAATATGAGACATCCCACAGACACAGGTTAGCTAACTACAGTGCCTTAAAGTATTTTTATTTTGTTACAACCTGAATTCAAAAATGATTGAATACTTTTTTAGCACCCATCTGTACGCAATACCCCATGATGACAAAGTGAAAACATGCTTTTAGAAATGTTTGTCAATTTATTGAAAATGAAATACTGAAATATCTC
This sequence comes from Oncorhynchus masou masou, assembly GCF_036934945.1. Lineage (NCBI taxonomy): Eukaryota > Metazoa > Chordata > Actinopteri > Salmoniformes > Salmonidae > Oncorhynchus > Oncorhynchus masou. Next base: position 139,387 of record NW_027016523.1, read on the forward strand.
ATTTACATAAGTATTCACACCCCAGAGTTAATACTTTGAAGAAGCACCTTTGGCAGTGATTCCAGATGTGAGTCTTTCTGGGTAAGTCTCTAAGAGCTTTCCACACCTGGATTGTGCAACATTTGCCCATTATTCTTTTCAAATGTATTCAAGCACTGTCAAATAGGTTGTTGATCATTGCTAGACAACAATTTTCAGGTCTAGATTTTTCCAGTAGATTTAACCCTCCTGTTGTGTTCCGGTCAAATTGAGTTCTCTCTCTGGGAAATGTAGTTAATTTAATCTGATTGTCAGATTACTTTGTCCACACAGGGCATCTGAACACACAAAATACATTATGATGATTTTCATTACAGGATGTTTTATTGTACTTTTGTACACCTGTGGTGTTCCCGGTTAAATATGACCGGTCATTAGAAATGAATGGGTGAGACTACAATTAGTGTAGAAAATTGAGTTCAGGCACATGTCCATTCATCAGATGGAAACACTTCCTCTCCCAGACCCCCACATGCATGTGTGTTTGAGCGCGCACACACACACACACACACACTCGCTCCCTTCTTGGCTTGCATGGCAACCCCCACAGGAACCTTTCCCCAATAGAATCTTTCCCCCACGGGAACCACACCTGTTTGGCATTCTCACAAACAATCACTGCATTGTTTCAATAATATATAGAACTTTTCTCGCAGCTCTGGTACATAAAGCTTTTTTGAGGCCTTGCTCACAATTCATTCTGTGGCAGCACAATGACCAAGCGATATACTGTATGTGAGGCTCTTGATCATATCTTTGATCATGACTCTGGTGAGGAGGAGAGAAGCCAGGAAACTGACAGGGAAGATGCATTAGAGGAGGAAGTGTCAGAAGTTGAAGACAACACAGAATATGATCCAGACCAAGAGACAACCGATGTGGAACAATCCAGTGATGAGGAAGAGGGCCCTGCTGAGGTTATTGTTACATTCCGGTTGAGAAGAGAGGTCTGCTGTCGGCTGAAAATGTTATCAGGATGACCCCACGAGATACGCTGCTTCGAACTGTTCCTGACAGAGTCAAATCGAAACTATAGTGATAAACATGACCAACTTGGAGGGGAGATGCGTTTACACAGACAACTGGAAGGAGGTAGACCAGACAGACGTCCAAGCATTCGTGGGTCTCTTGATTTTGGCTGGTGTGTTCAGATCCAGAAACAAATCTACCACCAGTTTATGGGATAGAGAATGTGTCAGGCAATTTTGGGTGCCACTATGTCACTCCAGACATTTCATGTGTTGTCACGATTGATTTGCTTTGACAACCGTGATACAAGACCAGGCCGCCATCAACAAGACAAGCTGGCAGCGATCAGAGAGGTTTGGCACAAGTGAGTGGAGCGCCTGCCACTCATCTATAACCCAAGTCCTGACATCACAGTGGATGAGCATCTGGTCGCTGCCCATTCAAACAGTATATGCCAAGCAAACCGTCTAAATATGGAGTAAAGATATGGGCAGTATGTGATGCCAGGACAAGTTATGCCTCGAACATGCAGATTTACACTGTGAAACCTGCTGACGGTATTCCTGAAAGGAAGTGAGTGGTCCTGGAAATGACTGCAGGTCTCCAGGGGCACAACATAACATGTGACAATTTCTTCACCTCATATGCTCTTGGTCAGGAGCTGCTAAAAAAAATGACCATGGTGGGGACGGTCAGACGGAACAAGCCTGAGTTGCCTCCTGCCTTACACACTACCAAGGACAGGGATCGTTTTTCCTCTGAATTTGCCTTCACCATTACACACACTCTTGTGTCCTACTGCCCGAAGAAAAAGAAGAATGTGCTCCTGATGACAACTCCGAACAGGGGGACAAGAAACGCAACGCTGTCCTGGATTACAACAGGAACAAAGGGGGAGTTGATAGCCTTGATAAAGTATGTTACTTTTTATCTTTCAAGTCTCATGTACTTTTTTCTATTACCAGATTGTTTTATCTGCACCATAAAAATAAGACATGTTGTTTGGTGAAATGCTCATTGAAATTTTGAACTGTATGGAGTCAATTCTATTCATTTGTTAGCTAGCTTGCTAAACTTGACTTGTAGTGGTATTAGCAAGCACCGTTATGGCCAAATTTATCACCAAATTGTACTGTATTGAACAACTCTGCCTCCTGTAAAAAGAGAGGTCATATTGCTAGCTAGCTACCGACAGCAAAACAACTTACTCGTTTGTCATTTGCCCACCTGAGTCCTGGACTAACTTGTCTAAGCTGCCACCGCTGCCTGCTGGTCTCACAATTTCTTTCTCTCACTGTCTCAACTCCTCTTCCGTGTATTCCGGCTCAAATAAATAGGGCTGTATGTTTCCATGTAAAATAACATTTAGAAACATAATAATTGTTGTCCAGCTCATCTTGGAAAGAGGAATCACCAGAAGCAGCCATTGTAGCTAATTATTTAGCAATCTCAGCGAGACAGTGCACGATAACAAAGCTCCAGTAACTAGTAACCAGTAACTTGAATTTACCTGCAAAAAATTAAATGCTAATTACCCATGGTGATCTGGATGAGACTGCCGAATCAAGGCAAAGGTAACAATCTCTGGGTTAACTATCTAACGTTAGCTAAATGTAGTAATGAATAAATTGGCTACATTTCTTTTAATTGACAATTCTGTAAACTGTCTTTAAATTGACAATACCTGTTTAGCAAAGGTTTCAGCTAGAGATGATGTGCAGGAGCTTGCATGGATTTGTAGTTTAGCATGATGTCTACTCTGATGTTAATTAGCATTTGAATATGAGAGTAAATAGAGCCGATATATACTGATAAAAGTCACCTTGTCCAAGAGAGATTTATATGGTTATCAAAACATCACATGTAAGTCTACATGAAACACAGCCCTTGTTTTTTATGTTTCCAAAATCCCCTGGGAAAACTGAATGGTGTAAAAACATTTGGAACCATTTCCCTGTTTGACAACTAGGTTTTATGGGTATTATGACTAATGCCGTGGTACTCTATGGCTCTATTGAACAAGGACAACCATATCTACTCTCTGCTAGCGTGATCGTGCAATCTGCGAAACACAAAGACACAATAATTGCTCCAAAACATGACCATTCAGTTTTAGATCTGACAGCAGGATCAATCAACCAATGACGTCATTGATTGAACTCTACCGGCTCGAAAATTCTAAAACACAGCTGTAGTGCATAATTATGTCTGAAACACCCTCCATCAATCATAATTATGCAGGGAATCTGGAAAAACACCCTACATTGTGTCTAGCAGTGAAGTTTCCCTTTAAAAATCTACCTAGAACCATGATAAAAAAAACAACAACATTTAATGTAAAGCCCAAAAGGTAGGCTACCATTATGTCAGATCGTGAAATGGTTGTTCAAATACGATTTTACCTGGCCAAATTAGATGGCCTGCAAAAAATAGGAACTACATTTTTTTTATGCACAAAACATCAACTTGGACCAGATTGACAGCTCTCCATTACCAATATTCATTGTCTGCAGTGAGAATTCACTTTCTTTCGATAATTATTTTGTCATTTATCTGCAGAAAAACGTTGTTTTGAGCTCAAAAAGCAGTAGCAGCAGTATGCAAATCAGGGAGCCAAATTAACGTCTCTTTCACCGATGCTATTATTTTCCCTGCGTTCACCAAAAAGATCCGTTCGCGAACGACCAAATCACTATTGCATATGCAAATAGCAGAGCGCAATTATGCTCCTAGTGGCCATGGCCAGAATTGAGAGCTTACTGTATCAGAGCAGAATGGAGGAAAGTTAGGTGAAGTTGATAACGATGAAGATGCATTAAGTTCTGTTGTAAAATACTTGTCACATTACATATTGGGGGTTCTCATGAGAGAAACAAGTGTATAGGTCTACTTCACCTTGAACAAGCGGAGTTGGTGCGTTTGGCTACTTCATCCTCTTTCGTGGTACGCACTCCCGGCTTTGACAAAGAGGACAGATCCAGTGCGCGGTAGGCTACAGCGGGAAGGTAGGTGAGGAGGAGATACGATTGATTATATTTGCACGAGGAGGAAAAGAAAGGGATACATAAATAAATAAATAATTATACCTTAAAGTTTAAAGGGTGTGTAGGCCTACAGTTGTTGTTTTTTTTCTCTGATTAAAAAGCTTGATAAATGCGTCGCTGTTTGGATAGAAAGACGTGTGTGTCAGCTAACTTTCACATTTCTTTGAGACGGGTTTCGTGTTGGTAGAAAAACGAAATATTTTCTATTCTCCCATGTGTAAATATATACGTTGAGTTTTAGTATTTTTGATGGGACGACTGAGTTGCGCCTATAAATTCATTTTAGGGGAAGGTGCGGTTCTGTAACTTTAGGGCTACATGCGTTCAACTTAATTTGGCTATTAGTCATCCAATTTAGATATTGAAATTGGCCTTCGTGTCTATTTAACATGGGAATCAATTCAAACGCCCAAAGCCACTGAGGTTTGCCTGATCTCCGTTATTAGTCAGCTACAAATCAGAATAATTAAAGTTGAGAACCACCAGCACCTCCGTCACGTATTGGCACGCTTTGGACAGATCTCACTGACAGATTAGACGACCAAATTCATGATACGGGCGCTGTTTTACTAAAGCTACTAAAATTGAGTTGTGGGATTCTATTGTCATCTGTTCTATCCCTCACTAAAATATTTTGGTTTGTTGCAGACTTTTTGTTTTCCCCCGAAGGTGGTGCAACATTCAAATGAACATGGTGCAAAACTAAGATGTCTATCTAATGTTTAGTCTGGATATACACTCATGTATTCTCTCTCTTACTGGGCATATGCAGGAGGGTCAGATACAAGTGACTGCGTTCCATGTGAAACAAGTAATATTTTCCCATTGCAGTTCTCTAATCACTTTTAATATAGATTGGTGAGACACCAATCTATATCGAGGGGTGTTGAGAATTGCTGTGTGCGGGATGTGTTATTCATTGGTGCATCATTTCCCTTGTGGAACATTACATAACAGTGCAGTGCCATATTAGAGATGATTAATCACACCGATTGCTGTTGTGCAGGTCTCCTCTGCAGCCTCAACTCTGTCCAGAGAGCCAAGAAAGGCCAGGGCCACTGGCGTGTTGTCTACTTTCCCACTGCATCATGGGTAACTTCTCCAGCAAGGACAGCCATGGACCCACAGGTACCCTCTGCCCCCCCCCCCCCGTACACACACACACACACACACACACACTCACTTAACCTGTCAACCCTTCTGATGTGCTGAACAGCTGCCTCTGAAGTATTTAGACTTTTCCTTCAGAGAACAAAGACCGCATACCCACAAGGATGCTCACATACCTATTTCAGCTTTTAGTCAATGGTGAAAAGACCGAATGGGGATGGACAGAGAGGCATTAATAGAGAGAAGGAATGAGACAAAGAGGGAGTGAGGAAAGACTGGATCCATCTCTGCATTTGTGTTCCCCAATCTCCAGAGTGTGTGGGGGTCAGGGGGTAGGAATCTTGGCTTGGTTCCTGTGTGTGTTGCTCGGTGGTCATTCTCCTCGCGTCCCCTTGCGATTTGTCAGGCTTTGCTACCCAAGCTGTGATGAATCTGCAGAATTCCCCGGCTCAGCACAAGGGCAACGGATTAATCATGGGAAGCCTAATGCTGGCGGACTGACGCATACACACATTATGGCTTGGAATGGGTGAATAGAAGTCAGCGGTGGAAGTGGGAAGTTACGGCCTGTCACTGAATTTGCTGCGGGTTAGATTGACATGATTATGATGCATCACTTGTATTGTGGAACTCTATCAGGAATGATATGAATTAAGCCGAGAGAATATCTGTTTAAACCAAGGACAAAGGAGGATTTAGGGTCAGTGGTGGTATAGATCAGCAGCACAGAGCAGAGGAACGTGTGTCTCCTGACAAGCAATGGCCCATTCATCCTGAGAATGACGGCCTGAGTATTGTGGGGGGGGGGGGTTGACGGTCTGGATTAGTCATCAAGGCAGCATTGCATGCCATCACACGATACATGCCCAACCAGTGACCACTGCACTCAATCTCTCACCCTCTCGTTGGCTGTCTCGTTGGCTGTCTGGCTGTGTCTCTTACTCACACTTGTTCTGTTGCTCTTATTCTCTCCAGGGCCCAACTTGGATGTGTTCCACACCCCCCCTACTTCTCCAGTGACCTCCACCCTGCCTGCTGTCACTCAGATCACACCCTCTACACCAGGCCAGCCGGTCCCATCCACAACTCCGGCCCCAGCTCCAGCCCTAAGTGGGAAGAGACTACTACCCTCCCTGCCTGTCAGCCCAGGCTACTCTGTGATTGGTCCTGGGCTTATCTCCCTGCAGGGCAAGACAGGAAGTGATGCAGCAGCGCCTGAAAGGCAGGTTGTGATGGGGCGTAATGGAGGCCCCACCTGCTCTACTCCCAGGACTCCTGTATCCCAGGGGAATAGCTCAACGATTAGCTCCACCAAGAGTCTTCCATCTCTGGATAGCCCCTTGTTTTCAGCCGGCCCGGTCAGCCCCTCTGACCATAGCTGGAAGGAAAAGGACAGTGGACTGAGCACATCCATGCTGGAGGTCCGTAGGACTGCAGACAACCAGGGAGAGCTGGAGAGACTGGTGGAGGAGTGTAGGACAGCACTGGGTCTCAGCCCCAGTCAGTATGCTGCTCTGAGCAGCGCGGGTAAGAGCAGCACATACTGTACGTAGACATAAATAGACCCTCTTTCTAGCAATGCCTAAAATAATCCCACAATGCCATATTTCTGAAATGCATGATCTCATACCTCTGAACAAACACATTTTTCTCTTCTCCTCTCTCTCACTTTCTTTTTCTCTCTCCCCATCTAGTAGATGTATTGAAGCATCTGCTAGTGGAACGTCAGAAGTTGACCGTAGAGGTCCAGAGTCTGAGGGAGACCATGCAGGTGAGAAAGATTAACAAGATATTCCAGTAAACAATGGACTGACCTGTTTCCAAATCAGGAAACAGATTCTACATAGTGTAACCCTTCAGCTTTAGCCTAGTTCCAGATTGACTTGTGCTTTAGCCAACTCTTCTGACTATTGTTGTCATGCCATGGACTACCTTTGGCATGACAACAAAGGAACACTGCAGAGAACAGTTGGCTAAAGCACAAACAGATGTGGAGCGAGGGTCACCATTGCTACAAACTCAGACAATAGAACATGACAGATTCCCTTCCTTTAATCTAAGTACTAAGCTCAGGTGTGTTTTTAGTTTGGACAACTACTTTGTTTTAGGTGTTGCTACTGTTCTTTATTTAGCATTTGTCTAAGTACTGAATAAAAATATAAATGCAACATGCAACAATTTCATAAATTCATTCTTTAGGCCCTTATCTATGGATTTCACATGACTGGGCGTATAGATATGCACAATTGTCCTCTCAATGGATCTTGTCACTGTATTTTTGGGCATTCAAATTGCCATCAATAAAATGCAATTGTGTTCGTTGTCTGTAGCTTATGCCCGCCCATACCGTAACCCCACCGTCACCATGGGGCACTCTGTTCACTGCTTGCCCACACAACGCCAAACACGTGGTCTGCGGTTGTGTGGCTGGTTGGACGTACTGCCAAATGATCTGAAATGACATTGGAGGCGGCTTATGGTAGAGAAATTAACATAACATTTTCTGGCAACAACTCTGGTGGACATTCCTGCAGTCAGCATGCCAATTGCACACTCCCTCAACTTGAGACATCTGTGGCATTGTGGTGTTTGACAAAACTGCACATTTTAGCATGGTCTTTAATTGTCCCACACACAAGGTGCACCTGTGTAATGATCATGCTGTTTAATCAGCTTCTTCATATGCCACACCTGTAAGGTGAATGGATTATCTTGGCAAAGGATAAATGCTTACTTACAGGGATATAAAAAATGTGTGCACAAAATTTAAGAGAAATAAGCTTTTTGTGCATATTGAACATTTCTGGGATCTTTTATTTCAGCTCAGGAAACATGGCACCAACACTTTACATTTTGCATTTACAGCTGAAGTTGTAAGTTTACATACACCTTAGCCAAATACATTTAAACTCAGTTTTTCACAATTCCTAACATTTAATGCTAGTAAAAATGCCTTGTCTTAGGTCAGTTTTCCTGGTCATTATGGCCAAACAGTTTTTTATTTTGTTTCATCAGACCAGAGGACATTTCTCCAAAAAGTACAATCTTTGTCCCGATGTGCAGTTGCGAACCGTAGTCTGGCTTTTTTTATGGCAGTTTTGGAGTGGCTTCTTCCTTGCTGAGCGGCCGTTCAGGTTATGTTGATATAGGACTTGTTTTACTGTGGATATAGATACGTTTGTACCTGTTTCATCCAGCATCTTCACAAGGTCCTTTTCTGTTGTTCTGGGATTGATTTGCACTTTTCGCACCAAAGTACGTTAATCTCTAGGCGACAGAACGCGTCTCCTTCCTGAGTGGTGTGACGGCTGTGTTGGTCCCATGGTGTTTATACTTGCGTACTATTGTTTGTACAGATGAACGTTGTACCTTCAGGCGTTTGGAAATTGGTTCATCCTTGGGAGCAGACTTGTGGAGGTCTACAATTCTTTTTCTGAGGTCTTGGCTGATTTTTTTGGATTTTCCCATGATATCAAGCAAAGAGGCACTGAGTTTGATGGTCGGCCTTGAAATACATTCACATGTACACCTCCAATTGACTCATGTTGTCAATTAGCCTATCAGAAGCTTCTAAAGCCATGATATACTTTTCTGGAATTTTCCAAGCTGTTTAAAGGCACAGTCAACTTAGTGTATGTAAACTTCTGACCCACTGGAATTGTGATACAGTGAATTATTAGTGAAATAATCTCTGTAAACAATTTTTGGAAAAATGACTTGTCATGCACAAAGTAGATGTCCTAAACGACTTGCCAAACTATAGTTTGTTAACAAGAAATGTGTGGAGTGGTTGAAAGACGAGTTTTAATGACTCCGACTTAAACTGTATTTTTGTTCATTGTACGTGGAGAGGTGTATTGGGGAGAGTTTTTGGTGGATAAGTTTGGAAACATAAACAGGAAATTACACAATCCCAGAGGCAGAGGTTGCAGCTGGGGATTACCGCATGTAACCTCTTAGCTCAGGAGATAACAACAAATGATATCCTGTCATCTCCACCCAGAAATGGAACAGAGCAAGGGCCTCTGGGAGACGCAGTCCTGCTAAATGGCCTCTTCCTGTCCTAGACCCCTCCTGAGATCCTGAGGAGTCAAGGAGAAAATGCTCTAAGATAATCCTGATCTCCCCTTTATGCACAAACACACACACACACAAAACTGTACATACTTATATACATAGTGTCTTCAGAAATTATTCATACCCCTTGGCTTAGTCCACATTTAGTAGTGTTACAGCCTGAATTCAAAATTGATTGAATTGATTTTCTTGCTCATCTACTCACAATACCCGATAAGGACAAAGTGACAACATGTTTTTAGACATTTTAGAAAATTTAATGAAATGCAGAAGTATCTGATATACGTAAGTATTCACACCCGAGTCAATACATGTTAGGCTCACCTTTGGCAGCGATTCCAGCTGTGAGTCTTTCTGAGTAAGTGCTTTGCACACCTGGATTGTATTTTCACATTTATAAAAAATTATAATCTTCAAGCTGTTAATTGGGGCGGCAGTGTAGCCTAGTGGTTAGAACATTGGACTAGTAACCGAAAGGTTGCAAGTTCAAATCCCCGAGCTGACAAGGTACAAAATCTGTCGTTCAGGCAGTTAACCCACTGTTCCTAGGCCGTCATTGAAAATAAGAATTTGTTCTTAACTGACTTGCCTAGTAAAATAAAGGTAAAAAAAAAAAAAATTCTGTTGTAGATCATTGTTAGACATCCATTTATTTTCATGTCTTGCCATAGATTTTCAAGCCGATTCAAGTCAAAACTAACTAGGCCACTCGGGAACATTCAATGTTGTCTTGGTAAGCAACTCCAGTGTATATTTGGCCTTGTTTTAGGTCAGTGGTTCCTAAACGCTCTTGGTTAATGTACCACCAATTACATTTTTGCTCTGCATGGAGTACCCCTGAAGTACCCCATCGTGCATTTTACCAGTAAGCCTATGGTCTCATGCGTCTTCTCAAGTACCCCTGGTTGGGAAACACTGTTTTACGTTATTGTCCTGCTGAAAGGTGAATTTGTCTCCCAGTGTCTGTTGAAAAGCACACTCCTCCAGAAATGTGCCAGTGCTTAGCTCTTAGCTGTGTTTTTACCCTAAAAAAACCTCCCTTCCCGGTGACAAGCATACCCATAACATGAAGCCACAACCATACTAGGAAATATGTAGTGGTACTCAGTGCTGTGTTGGATTTTCCCCCAAGATAAGGCTTTGTGTTCTTTGCCACATTTTTTTGCATTTTTACTTTAGTGCTTAATTCAAACAGGATGCATGTTTTGGAATATTTCACTCTGTCAATTAGGTTAGTATTGTGGAGTTACTACAATGTTTATCCATTCTCAGTTTTCTACTATCACAGCCATTAAACTCGGTAACTGTTTTAAAGTCACCATTGGCCTCATAGTAAAATCCCTAAGTGGTTTCCTTCCTTTCGGGCAACTAAGTTAGGAAGGACGCCTGTATCTTTGTAGTGACTGGGTGTATTGATACACCATCCACAGTGTAGTTAATAACTTCACCATGCTCAAAGGGATATTCATTGTCTATTTTTTTTTTACTCCATCTACCAATGTGTGCTTTTCTTTGCGAGGCATTGGAAAACTTACCTGGTCTTTGTGGTTGAATCTGTGTTTGAAATTCACTGATAATTGTATGTGTGAGGTACAGAGATGAGGCAGTCATAAAAAATAATGGTAAACACTATTGAATCAAGTCAAATGCAAGCCATTTTAACATCAGCAGATGTCACAAAGTGTTAAACAGAAGCCAGCAAGCAATGCAGACGTAGAAGCATGGTGGCTCGGAACAACTCCTCTTCTGGCTGTGTCGGGTGGAGATTATAAGACTACATGGCCATTAAAGCCAGATTGTTCTTCAAACTGTTCATAGATGACCAGCAGGGTCAAATAATAATCACAGTAGTTGTAGAGTGTGCACCAGGTCAGTACCTCAGGATTAAATATCAGTTGGCTTTTCTCTCGCTTTCCTGCTCTCTCCCCTGTGCCCCTCTCTCTCGCTTAACCATACTGCTCGCTCCCTCTCGCTTTCCCGTGCCGCTCTCTCTCTTAACCATACCGCTCGCTCCCTCTCCCGTGCCGCTCCCTCTCCCGTGCCGCTCCCTCTCCCGTGCCGCTCCCTCTCCCGTGCCGCTCCCTCTCCCGTGCCGCTCCCTCTCCCGTGCCGCTCGCTCCCTCTTCCGTGCCGCTTCCGCTCGCTCCCTCTTCCGTGCCGCTCGCTCTCCCGTGCCGCTCGCTCTCCCGTGCCGCTCTCCCGCTCTCTCCGTCCCGCTCGCTCTCCCGTGCCGCTCCCGCTCGCTCTCCCGTGCCGCTCCCGCTCGCTCTCCCGTGCCGCTCCCGCTCGCTCTCCCGTGCCGCTCCCGCTCCCGCTCCCTCTTCCGTGCCGCTCGCTCGCTCCCTCTTCCGTGCCGCTCGCTCGCTCCCTCTTCCGTGCCGCTCCTCGCTCCCTCTTCCGTGCCGCTCCCTCTTCCGTGCCGCTCTCGCTTTCCCGTGCCGCTCGCTCTCTCCCTCTCGCTTTCCCGTGCCGCTCGCTCGCTCCCTCTCGCTTTCCCGTGCCGCTCCCTCGCTTCCGTGCCGCGCTCTCTTGCTCCCGCCTCTCTTGCTTCCGTGCCGCTTTCTCGCTCTCTCTCGCTCCCGTGCTCTCGAGGCATGGGAGCTGGAGAGCGGCACTTGAGGTAGTGTGCACTCGCGTTCCCTTTCCCATGCCGCGCTCTCTTGCGCTCTCTTTCTCCCGTGCCGCTCTCTTGCTCCCGTGCCGCTATCTCGCGCTTTCTTGCTCCTATGCTCTCGAGGCTCTTCTCACCACCCCTCACACTCAAACAACCACACAACTGTTGCTCCCTCCTGATCCCACCTCTGCCCTTCGTCTTCCCTGTCTAGCCCCTCTTTCTTGTCCTTTCCGTCCACTCCTCCTTCTCACCAAACCAATGTCCCGTTCATCCACCCGATCTCTTTCCCTGTCTATTGCGCCTGTCCGTGTTAAATAGCTCTCAGATCTGCTCTGGGATCAGTTCCAGTTGGACAGTGCTGCAGATTTCCAGGATTGAGCTGGTTTTGGCTCAAACTGAGGTTGAATATGTTTACATGCCAAATGAAGGTTGTGTGTCAAATTTGCAATGCAGAATAAATGGTTGCGGCTGGGGAGAAGTTAGATATCCTGTGTGTGTGTGGGGGGTAGAAAGACTGTCTTTGATCTAGATGTGTCTCGTGTGGGTGAGTGTATCCACAGGCCTTGTAGGGACTGCTGTTGAACTGAGTTGGTCTCTTAATGAGTATCAGAGTGTATGGGAACTGGTTGTTCAATACACCCAAGTGAGTGTGGAAAGTTACAGAAAACCCACGGCGAGTGGGGACACAGACTCAAGTATGCATTAGGGGGTCTGGGTGTGGAAGTGAGCGGAGGCTTGGGGACAGACGGGTGGTTCTCTCTGTCTCTCTCACACACACACCAGCTGAGATAGACACACAACTGGAATAACCACAACCGTCCTGGAGAGACTATGCGGCATGTGTCACTAGGGATTCCCGAGAGGGAGTATGTGTGTGTCTAAGGGAGAATCAACAGTGTTATCTCTCTCTGTGTGTGAGGAGTGCCCCCTTCTGTTTCCTGTCTAAGACGTGCCCCATTTGGACACTGACAGTTAGCTAGCTGTACAGGCAGGATGCAGATCAGAGGCTACTACAGGACGGGGTGGTTGAGTCTAATGGTTTCCCATTGTGTTCTTTTCTCCCATCTGGCATTATGAGTTGCATCATGTGTACTAATAAAAAGCACTTTGTGTCTGCTGCCATAAGGCAGTTTAAACTCTGAGGCTTTGAATCAAAGAATGTAAGAACGGGTTGTTCAGTGGTCAAAATTTTACTGTGTTAGAGAGAGCGGTAAACTTCACTTTGTGCTTGTGTTGGAATAGAAATGACCGTGGAGACGTGTGTGTGTGTGTGTGAGTGAAAGAGAATATGCTCTCGTGTGTGTCTGTCCAATGACGACATAATAGACCCCAGCTGTGGTCTAGAGTCACTGGTCAGATGAGGAAACGAGCTGGCTCCAGTCTCTCCTCCTCCGCGTCTCTATCCATTCTTCATTTAATTACCAAACAAGGCAACCCCTCCACTCCTCCACACTCCCACATTTCTCTGCGGGGTCACATTGCAATGCTCACACCCATTCTGCACTGATTCCATCTGTGCATGTTACTTTATGTGCCGTTGCATGTTTGGTAACTGGATAGTGCTGCATTTCGGCTGCTCTCAACAGATTTTCTCTGTTCCTTTATCATTTTACCTTTTGGCTCAGCAACTCTGCTTGAGAGCCTGTGTTTTTATTTCTACCTTTTATCCACAGGGCAGTGTTTGTGCATGTCCAGAGCTAGGGCATGTTCTCAGGGTGTACGTTTGTCGATAGTGGCGTGCTCACCTGGTCTCCTCTCCTGCATCTGTGTGAAGAAAACATGGCGGAAGTTTACTGGTACGTTACGTCGGTGCAGTTCTATTTAATATCAGTGCAAGTGAGGTAACACGCGGACTAAACCGTCTCCGCGCTTGCGTCCGCCGATTTATTATTTATTTCTTTGTCTATCCCCACCGGACACGTTCGTGACACGCAAGTTAAAATAGCTAATCCAACTGTGAACCATCTGTATTACGCCTAACAAAAGATGTAAACACAACATGCAACAATTTCAAAGATTTTATAAGGAAATCAGTCAATTGAAATAGTCATTAGGTCCTAATATGTACGGTGCCTTCAGACCCCATGACTTTTTCCACATTTTGTTACGTTACAGCCTTACTTTAAAATGTTCCCCATCAATCTACAAGCAATACCCCATAATGAGACACATGTATTACATATTAAAAATACATCACATTTGCTTAGGTATTCATACCCTTTACTCAGTACTTTGTTGAAGCACCCTTGGCAGCGATTACAGACTTAAGTCTTCTTGGGTATGACGCCACAAGCTTGGCACACCTGTATTTGGGGAGTCTCCCATTTTTCTCAGTAGATCCTCTCATGCTCTGTCAGGTTGGATGGGAGCGTCGCTGCACAGCTATTTTCAGGTCTCCAGAGATCTTCGATCGGGTTCAAGTCCAGGCTCTGGCTGGGCCACTCAATGACATTCAGAGACTTGTCCCAAAGCAACTCCTGCGTTGGCCTGGCTGTGTGCTTAGGTTCGTGGTACTGTTGGATGGAGAACATTCGCCACAGTGAGGTCCTGAGCGCTCTGGAGCAGATTTTAAATCAAGGATCTCTCTATACTTTGCTCCATTCATATTTCCCTCGATCCTGACTAGTCTCCCAGTACCTGCCGCTGAAAAACATCCCCACAGTATGATGCAGCCACCACCATGCTGAACTCTAGGGATGTTGCCTCCAGACGTGACGCTTGGCACTCAGGCCAAAAAGTTAAATCTTGGTTTCATCAGACCAGAGAATCTTGTTTCTTATGGTCTGAGAGTCCTTTAGGTGCCTTTTGGCCAACTCCAAGCTGGCTGTCATGTGCCTTTTACTGAGGATTGGCCTTTGTCTGGCCACTCTACCATAAAGGCCTGATTTGGTGGATTGCTGCAGAGATGGCTGTCCTTCTGGAATGTTCTCCCATCTCCAGAGATGAACTCTGGAGCTCTATCAGTGACCATCGTGTTCTTGGTCAACCTCCCTGACCAAGGCTCTTCTCCCCCGATTGCTCAGTTTGGCCGCACGGACAGCTCTAGTAATAGTCTTGGTGATTCCAAAGTTCTTCCATTTTAAGAATGATGGAAGACACTGTCTTCATGGGGTACCTTTTTAAAGCTGCAGAAATGTTTTAGTACCCAGATCTGTACCTCGACACAATCCTGTCTCGGTGGTCAACGGACAATTCCTTCGACCTCACGGCTTGGTTTTTCCTCTGACATGCACTGTCAACTGTGGGACCTTATACAGGTGTCTGCCTTTCATCATGTCGAATCAATTGATTGTACCACAGGTGGACTCCAATCAAGTTGTAGGAACATCTCAAGGATGATCAATGGAAACAGGATGCAGCTGAGCTCAATTTTGAGTCGTGTCGCAAAGGGTCTGAATGGTTCTGTTTTTATTTTTGTGCATTTGTTTTTAGAATGTTTGGCAATCTGTTTTAGCTTTGTCATTATGGGGTATTGTGTGTAGATTGAGGAAAAACAATTTTAATCCGTTTTATAATAAGGCTGTCATGTAATAAAACATGGAGAAAGTCAAGAGGTCTGAATATTTTCCGAATACACCGTATTTCACATGACTGGGATTACAGATATGCATCCGTTTGTCAGATACCTTTATAATAATAAAAAGAAGGGTCGTGGATCAGAACCAGCCAGTATCTGGTGTACCCACCATTTTCCTCATGCAGCACGACACCTCTCCTTCGCATAGAGATCCGTTCTATTTTAACGCTTGGCTACGCATACTCGTTTAAGCAGTTAGGTCGTGTTTGGTTTATTTTGCTATGCTTGCTTCACGCAGCGCTGTCAGTTTGGTTAGCATGTTAGTTGACGAAGCCACTTTGCGACGCACAATCTGGTATTGGTATCTTTTCTGTCCACCCTTTCTCGTGAGTTTACTGTATGTGATAGCCTGCTGCGTTGCTGTGGTATGATTTCTTCTCCCTGTGTTCAACTTGTGTGATTCATTAGAAATTCAGCAATAACCTCAGTGAATCATAGCCCCTTTGGAGTAAGGGCAGTAAACAACTCACACATTCCAGGTTAGTGGATCTGAGCCAGTGCACCTGAATGGGGCCAGGGCTGTTTACAGCAATGCGTTTGCACGGGTCTCGATGTGGCTCATTTGATTCGCTAGAGCCACTCCTCTAAACATGCTAAGACTTGCCTCCGTCTCATCCCATCCAGCTGTTAGTTTATGAAGGCCAAATGGACATTTAATCATTTAAATCGTATAGTCTCTGGAGGTGCTGTGTATGATGTGATGCTGGCAGACAGGGCCTGATTAAGAAATCTTTGGCAATGTGGCGTAGGCTACAGTTCAGCAGAGGCGTTTTTAGGATTTCCACATGGGGATTTTGATTTTAGTCTTAGAAAAAAATCTGATTTTTAAAAATTCATTTCATGCAATTCTACGTCATTTACATGACAGGAGACATTAGCTGAATCTTTTTTTAATACCACCTAAATGAGTGGCTACTCTGACAAATTGAGATCAATCTGGTCTTGAAGCGACACAACATTAGGAGGATATATATATACACACACACACACACACACAGTTGAAGTCGGAAGTTTACATACACCATAGCCAAATACATTTAAATTGTTTTTCACAATTCCTGACATTTAATCCTAGTAAAAATTCCCTGCTTTAGGTCCGTTAGGATCACCACTTTATTATAAGAATGTGAAATGTCAAAATAATAGTGAATGTATTTATTTCATCACATTCCCAGTGGGTCAGAAGTTTATATACACTCAATTATTATTTGGTAGCATTGCATTTATGTTTAACTTGGGTCAAATGTTTTGGGTAGCCTTCCACACCTTCACACAATAAGTTGGGTGAATCTTGTCCCATTCCTCCTGACAGAGCTGGTGTAACTGAGTCAGGTTTGTAAGGCCTCCTTGCTCGCAAATGCTTTTTCAGTTCTGCCCACAAATTTTCTAAGGGTTTGAGGTCAGGGCTTTGATGTCCACTCCAATACCTTGACGTTGTTGGCCTTAAGACATTTTGCCACAACTTTGGAAGTATGCTTGGGGTCATTGTCCATTTGGAAGACCCCATTTGCGACCCAAGCTTTAACTTCCTGACTGATGTCTTGAGATGTTGCTTCAATATATCCACATAATTTTCCTTTCTCATGATGTTATCTATTTTGTGAAGTGCACCAATCTCTCCTTTAGCAAAGCACCCCCACAGCATGATGCTGCCACCCCCGTGCTTCACGGTTGGGATGGTGTTCTTTGGCTTGTAAGCCTCCAAACATTTCCTCCAAACGATGGTCATTATGGCCAAACAGTTCTATTTTTGTTTCATCAGACCAGAGGACATTTCTCCAAATAGTACGATCTTTGTCCCCATGTGCAGTTGCAAACCGTAGTCTGGCTTTTTTATGGCGGTTTTGGAGCAGTGGCTCCCTCTTTGCTGAGTGGCCTTTCAGGTTATGTCGATATAGGGCTTGTTTTACTGTGGATATAGATACTTTTGTACCTGTTTCCTCCAGCATCTTCACAAGGTCTTTTGCTGTTGTTCTGTGATTGATTTGCACTTTTCGCACCAAAATACGTTCTTCTCTAGGAGACAGAACGCGTCTCCTTCCTAAGCGGTATGATGGCTGCGTGGTCCCATGGTGTTTATACTTGCGTACTATTGTTTGTACAGATGAACGTGGTACCTTCAGGCGTTTGGAAAATTCTCCCAAGGATGAACCAGACTTGTGGAGGTCTACAGTTACTTTTCTGAGGTCTTGGCTGATTTCTTTTGATTTTCTCATGATGTCAAGCAAAGAGACACTGAGTTTGAAGGTAGGCCTTGAAATACATTCACAGGTACACCTCCAATTGACTCAAATGATGTCAATTAGCTTTAGAAGCTTCTAAAGCCATGTCGTCATTTTCTGGAATTTTCCAAGCTGTTTAAAGGCACAGTCAACTTAGTGTATGTAAACTTCTGACACACCGGAATTGTGATTAGTGAGTTATAAGTGAAAATAATATGTCTGTAAACAATTGTTGGAAAATGACTTGTCCTAACCAACTTGCCAAAAACTATAGTTTAAGAAGAAATTTGTGGAGTGGTTGAAAAACAAACAAGTTTTAATGACTCCAACCTAAGTGTATGTAAACGTCTGACTTCAAGTGGGTGTATGTATGTATTGGACTCATCAGACCAAAGGACAGATTTCCACCGGTCTAATGTCCATTGCGCGTGTTTCTTGGCTGAAGTACGTCTCTTCATCTTAGTGGTGTTATTTAGTAGTGGTTTCTTTGCAGCAATTCAACCATGAAGGCCTGATTCACTGTCTCTGAACAGTTGATGTCTGTTACTTGAACTGTGAAGCATTTATTTGGGTTGCAATATGAGGTGCAGTTAACCCTAATGAACTTATCCTCTGCACCAGAGGTAATGCTGGGTCTTCCTTTCCTGTCCTCATGAGAGCCAGTTTCATCATAGCACTTGATGGTTTTTATGACTGCACTTTAAAAGTTCTTGAAATGTTTTGAATTGACTGACCTTCATGTCTTAAAGTAATGATGGACTGTTGTTTCTCTTTGCTTATTTGAGCTGTTCTTGCCCTAATATGGACTTGGTCTTTTCCCAAATAGGGCCATCTTTTGTATACCACTCCTACCTTGTCACAACACAACTGATTGGCTCAAACACATTAAGAAGGATAGATTCCTTCTTAATTCCACAAATAAACTTTTAACCAGGCACACCTGTTAATTGAAATGCATTCCAGGTGACTACCTCATGAAGCTGGTTGAGAGAAAGCTTTGCACACTCCAGGCAGTCATCAAGGCAAAGGCTGGCTCCTTTTGAACAATTTCAAATATAAAATATATTTGGATTTGTTTAACACTTTTTGCTTACTACATGATTCCATTTGTGTTATGTCCTAGTTTTGACGTCTTCACTATTATTCTCGAATGTACAAATTAAGAAAAAGCCTTGTGTCCAAACCTTTGTCTGGTAATATATGTAGGAGCCTCCACTGCTCAGATGAGGAAGGGGAGTTGTCCTTTTTAGTTAACTAGAATAAATATATTCACGTCACCAAATAATTGGTTAAAACACAGTTTTGCAAAGGTGGTCTACAGTAGCCTCAGCAGCACTCTGTAGGGTAGCACCATGGTGTAGCTGGTGGACAGCTAGATTCTGTCCTCTTCTGGGTACATTGACCTTAATGCAAAACCTAGGAGGCTCATCATTCTCATCCCCTTCCATAGATTTACACTGTAATGATGACAACTTCCAGAGGGTGTCCTCCAACTTATTAGAGCTCTTGCAGGGTGAACTGACATCTTGTCCACCCAATCAGATCATTAATCTAGTACTGAAAGCATAAGCTAAAGCTAGCTAGCAGTGCATAAAATGTTGTGAGTAGTTGACTCAAATGGAGGGAAATTTTATCGCTACAGCATAGAATAACAATTCTGTGCTTCCAACTTTGTGGCAACATTTTGGGGAAGGCCCTTTCCTGTTCCAGCATTACAATGCCCCGTGCACAGAGCGAGGTCCATACAGAAGTGGTTGGTCGAGATCGGAATGGAAGAACTTGACTGGCCAGCCGGAGCACTGACCTCAATCCCATCGAACACCTTTGGGATGAATTGGAACGCAGAGTGCGAACCAGACCTCACTAACTCTCTTGTGGGTGACTGGAAGCAAGTCCCCGCAGCAATGTTCCAACATCTAGTGGAAGGTCTTCCCAGAAGAGTGGAGGCTCTTAGAGCAGCAAAAAGGGGACTCTATATTAATGCCCATAATTTAGGAATAAGATGTTCGATGAGCAGGTGTTCACATACTTTTGGCCATGTGTATGTTTGTTTCAGCCCAGCCCTAACACACCCAATTCAACCTATGGATTGTTCTTCATAGTAGATAACTGTCACTGTCTTCCTTTCTGCAGACTGAGAGAGGGGAGTGGCAGCAGTTCCAGTCTGACCTGCAGGTGGCAGTAGCGGTGGCCGACCGGCTGAGGGCCGAGGCCGAAGAGGAACTGAGCGTGCTCAGAACGGCTCAGAAGGATACAGAGCGAGAGCTGGCGGCAGCCCAGCAGAGATGGGAAGAGACTGATGGGCAGCTGGTCATCCTGCGAGGAGAGCTGAAGGAGAGCAGGCAGAGACTGGCCCACCTCACCCAGAACCAGGGGCCAGGACAGGTCAAGACCCAGGGCAAGGAGGGTACCACTGGGGAGATCAGCACACCTGAGCCCCAGGAGGGAAGCCACCGGGGCAGGGAGAGGGGAATCAGCAGGGTGGGCCAAGGAGGAGATGGAGATATGGGGAAGAGGAGCCAGGAAGAAGTGAATAAGAATGTGGTTGTGGAAGAGGCTAGGACGGACACTAAAGTCATGGCCAACCGGTACTTGATGAAGGTGACCAATGAGGAGAGGAGTGCAGAGGAGGGGTGTGATGTGAGGGAGATGCGACGGATGCTCGTACAGGAGAGGTCAAGGTGAGTACCAGGATGACTACCTGTTTGAAGGATTTCAACTATACATGAACTTAAATGAATGCTAATGTCATGATTTGAAGTCGGAAGTTTATATGAACCTTGGCCAAATACATTTAAACTCAGTTTTTAGGATCACAACCTTATTTTAAGAATGTGAAATATCAGAATAATAGAGATCTATTTCAGCTTTTATTTCTTTCATCACATTCCCAGTGGGTCAGAAGTTTACATATCCTCAATTAGTATTTGGTAGCACTGCCCTTAATTGTTTAACTTGGGTCAAATGATTTGGGTAGCATTCCACAAGCTTCCCACAATAAGTTGGGTGAATTTTGGCCCATTCCTCCTGACAGAGCTGGTGTAACTGAGTCAGGTTTGCAGGCCTCCTTGCTCGCACACGTTTTTTTTCAGTTCTGCCCACAAATCTTCAGTAGGATTGAGGTCCGGGCTTTGTGATGGACACTCCAATACCTTGACGTTGTTGTCCTTAAGCCATTTTGCCACAACTTTGGAAGTATGCTTGGGGTCATTGTCCATTTGGAAGACCAATTTGCGACAAGCTTTAACATCCTGACTGATGTCTTGAGATGTTGCTTCAATATATCCACACAATTTCCTTTCTCATGATGCAGTCTATTTTGTGAAGTGCAGCAAAACACCCCCACAACATGATACTGCCACCCCCATGCTTCACGGTTGGTATGGTGTTCTTCGGCTTGCAAGCTCCCCTTTTTCCTCCAAACATAACGATGGTCATTAGGGCCAAACGGTTCTATTTTTGTTTCATCAGACCAGAGGACATTTGTAAATGTATGATCTTTGTCTCCATGTGCAGTTGCAAACCGTAGTCTGGCTTTATTTATGGCGGTTTTGGAGCAGTAGCTTCTTCCTTGCTGAGTGGCCTTTCAGGTTAAGTCGATATAGGACTTGTTTTTACTGTAGATATAGATACTTTTTTACCTGTTTCCTCCAGCATCTTCACAGGGTCCTTGCTTTCCTGTTGTTCTGGGATTGATTTGCACTTTTCACACCAAAGTATGTTCATCTCTAGGAGACAGAACGCGTCTCCTTCCTGAGCGGTATGATGGCCTGCTGGTCCCATGGTGTTTATACTTGCGTACTATTGTTTGTACAGATGAACGTTGTACCTTCAGGCATTTGGAAATTGCGCTCAAGGATGAACCAGACTTGTGGATGTTTACACATTATTTTTTTCTGAGGTCTTGGCTGATTTCTTTTGATTTTCCCATGATGTCAAGCAAAGAGGCACTGAGTTTGAAGGTAGGCCTTGAAATACATTCACAGGTACACCTCCAATTGACTCATCTTGTCAATTAGCCTATCAGAAGCTTCTAAAGCCATGACATTTTCTGATATTTTCCAAGCTGTTTTAAAGGCACAGTCAACTTAGTGTATGTAAACTTTTGACCCACTGGATTTGGAATATAGTGAATTCTAAGTGAAATAATCTGTCTGTAAACAATTGTTTGGAAAATGACTTGTGTCATGCACAAAGTAGATGTCCTAACCGACTTGCCAAAACTATAGTTTGTTAACAAGAAATTTGTGGAGTGGTTGATAAATGCGTTTTAATGGCTCCAACATAAGTGTATGTAGACTTCCCACTTCAACTGTAAATCCAGACTGATTTTTGACTGCCATAATTTGTAAATCATAAACAGAGTTGCATAATCAGACGAATCGTTGTCTGGAGGGTTGAGCTGTTGTTGGAATGGAACTGACGTTCAGGCGGGACACTTGAGGACATCGATTTGTAAAGAACCATGTTAACGTATTTTACTACTGGTACTGAAGGTGAAAGCTGAGAATAAAGTGTTTCAACAATGGTTAGCTTTGCTATCATGTCTGACCCCTGATGAGCTGAACAACAAATGGTTCTTCTCTGATCAGTGTGTCTGTGTGAGTTGAGTTCATCCAGTAATATCAAAGGGCATTCCATGATTTCACAGAAGCCTTTCCAGACTACCTGTGTCTTCAGACTCTCCCACGGTACAGAATGGAACATCCCAGTCCAATACTGCCGCAATAGTTGGGTCTACATTCAAGGTAGACCACTTAGAATTTGGGGTCCAACTGCTAGTCTGTCTCTCATAACCCTGCAAATATATAACCGTTACTATTCCAGCAGGTGGCGTCATTGCAATAGTTAGAATGTGTTTTGTGATCGACTAACGCCTTCACATGTTTTTGAAATATTGAGGCACAACAATAAAATGTAAGGAATGTATGGTACAGCGTATGAATAGATATGATCTATGTTCTCTCACTTCAGAACCAAAGCCAAACCAGAGGAAGAAGAGAGTTGGAAAGGCAAGGCAGCTGGTCCAGCACTCACACCGGTGTGTTTTGTGTTCCCCCAATCAACCACGTGTCGGTGCGTTCGTTCCTACCACGACCCCTTGATCAGTAATGTAGCAGGTAAAATACATTCTACTGTCGTTTGTGTGTTTTACAGGGATGCAGGAGGCGGCATTGAACCAGTACAACTCTGCCCTGACAGACCTGCCCCCTAACAAGGCTTCTAAGACCAGGTCTCAGGACAGTTTCAGTCTGCTGCTGCGCCGCCATGGCGGCTCCAAGAGGAACTCTCTGCTGCGCTGGTGTCAGAACCGCACTCAGGGCTACAAGGTACCGTAACGCGATGTTTGTGTTTTTGACACGGGGTCAGGAGAAAGGACGCTCGGTAAAGAGAATGTTGGAACATTCCATATGTAATCAGTAAACAGTCATTATGAGACTTTCTTCACCCTTTTTCTTCCTACACTCAATCTATTTACAGAATATTGACATCACTAACTTCAGCAGTAGCTGGGCAGATGGTCTGGCCTTCTGTGCTCTGTACCACACCTACCTCCCCTCACGTATTCCCTACTGCACCCTTAGCCCTGACAGCAAGGTGGGTAACACACACATGCATAGCACGCTTGAATGCATTGCACACACACCTATTGATTAGCCTGTCAATCATGGTGCTAATTCTTTTATCCATAGAGGGAGAACCTCAGCCTGGCATTTAAGACTGGAGAGAATGTTGGAATCACAACATTACTTGTGAGTCGAGTCTCCGTTAATCAGAAGCTGTGTTAGTGTCATAACTCAATAGTGACTCAATAGTGAATGAGATGCTGCCGTATTGAAGTCCTCTGTGTTTTACAGACCATGGAGGAGATGCTGAGGGCTGGAGGACCAGACTGGCAAAGGGTTCTGGGATATGTGGAGAGCATGTACCATCACTTTGAGATGTAATGACTGTGTAGGAGGGAAGCCTCGGAGGGAGTTACAGTTCACTACTACTGGTTGAAGGAGAGGGAGTGTAACTCAACCTTCTACTAGCTGAGATGGTCATTAACCAGGTTTCCATCCAACCAATTCATGTGGATGAATTGCCTGACGCATGAAAATGACCGGGTTGATGGAAAGAGGAAATGTTGGTACAATTTCATAAATTTCGACAGACAAGTTTTGTTCAACATGGTTTTGTCGGTAATTAATTAATTAATTATGTGAGAAATGGTGTTAGAAACACTTTTTGTGTTCTAATATTGATATAATAATCAATCAATCATATGGTAAACATGGTCACGAAATGATATGTGATGTGGTCGTCCCACTACGACTCGGGAAAGCATGCAGTTATTAAGCTACAGATGTAATAAGTTATGAACTTCACAGGGGGGGTGGAAGTGCACCGTGATAAGCTTGATGCTCCTTTCCAATACATTTCGAGGGTCTTATTCTGATTGATGCTAGGCTGCCGTTTTGACAAATAATCTCGATCTTACCCATAATAATCTCATCATGTAGGCCTAGGCTAGCCTATACCCGCCCTGTGTCTGCCAGCTGTTAGCTAGCACACACGTGCCACAACCAGAGTGGGTACTTTTGCTATATAACGCAACAGCTTTTGGACAAAACCATCGGTAGAGTTGAAAATGCAATGGGAAACCAATTACTTTTTTAAAATTCAGTACATGGGAGTTTAAGCGCAAAATATATTTTTTATATGTACTAAAGTCATCATGCACAGCATGTAATCCACAACAAGTCAGTTTGATGGAAACACATCTGTGGTGAGAAAATGTGCCTATTGTTTTCATACAGATTTTATAATATTCACATGAAAATCTGTGGCCAATTGGATGGAAACCTAGCTAGTGATTGGCATCTAGTGAAAGTTAGGGTTCGTTGGCACAACAGAGCCCTGTTGTGGTCAGGAGTGCAGGTGCCATTCTTTTCAGCAGTACCTCAAGCTGCTAATTTGTGTGCAGTGCCTTTTTTTAATATCAGTTTTCCATTCCAAAGATTTTCATGTTTTCTATCAGTTTTTAGCACTCTGTAAATATGCACTTTTATAAGCACTTTGATGATTGTAATTTAAAAGGAAAGGAATGCATATATACAGTCTCTTGCAATCCGTGGATGCTTATATGTAACTAAAATGTGATCGCTGACTACATTGCCAAAGACGAAGAATAAATAAAATTGTCAACATAAAGCTAACTTTGTTTGTTCTGTACAGTCTCCACGGAGACTGAATTGCTTTATCACAGTGATTTGACTTGGGATATCTAAATAGATCTAATTATTTGTTTGGTCTTGTCTTTGTCTCCATCTACTGGTGTCTTCAAAGCTGACAAGCTATACCCATAGTCGCACACAGACACTTATACACACACGCAATGACCGTCTAGGACAACGTCACACATAGCCGCTGCCCTCTTGACATCAAAATCACGTTCATTAATTACTTATTTGAATTAATCATGACAACCTTGAGACATCTGAATAATATTACTCAATAAGTCATCCGCAATAGCTCTCGGCTAGGGAGTTGTTTTGCACCAAACTAACATTTGTTCCAAGTGGGTCATACTGCAAAAAGTTGATTTGAATGTGTGCAATAAAATGTGCTATGATAAAATTCTTACAAGCCTATCAGAATTTGGCAGTATGGATGGGGTTGGAGCCATAACGACGTGTTGGTCTGGACTACAACACAGCAGAGACGACATGGAGAGGATTTGACCCCTGGGACTTTGTGTGGCGCTGGCTGTCATTTCTGCTTCTGCTCGGGTCTCCTCCAGGTAATGAACCTTGAATTTGAGCTGATGGAAACTAGACATTTCTGTGATTTATGATTTGAAATATTTCGCCATGTCCGTAAATTGAATTTCTCTGTCATGTAGTCTAGTCATTATTATAGGTACTCATTTCTGATAGTCATAACTCATAGGAGCCAAGAAGCAAATATTTTGGAATTTCAATCATTAAAAAAAATGTTGACATTTTACTGGTTGCTTGAACACTTAGTGTTTGTATCCCAGCTGATGTAGAAGTATCTTGCTCTCTCCCTCATATGAGCACTACGTACCTGATCTCAGATCCCAGTCTGTTGTGTCCGGCGACCCCTACCACTCTAGCTGTCACCATCCTCACGAACGACCCAGTCAGGGTCACAGCAGAGCTGACCAACGGCAACACCGGCCTGGTCCAGGCACAGTGCGCTTTCAGAGGATGTAACAGAGGAATGTTATCAGTTATCTTGAACTTTCTCTTTGTTAAGCAACAAACATGGTTGATGTTTTTTTCAAAGGTGTGTTCTTGATCTTCCTCCTGTGGGTTTTTTTTCTGTATCAATTAATATATTGAGGTAATATCTGAGCTGGTCAGTGGTGGGTAAAGGACTATTGATGACACAAAGTATACATGTTAATCTAGGTCATTACAGCCTAATTACACAGAAATAAGATGAACTCAATGACGCATGATACTTTGTTTCTTTTCAATTTCCCACATGTTCTGAAGCCATCTTTACACTTTTCAACATGTGAGTGTAAATATCTATAGGCTTGGAATTTTCCACTGATTCTCCACAAGACAAGATGTAGGACATAGAATGCTAGACTCTCCCAGTGCCTGAGGACGCTTGACTCTCCCAGTGCCTGAGGGTCGAAGCAAATCAACTTTGATTTGTCACATGTTATTGCTGGTGTAGCAAAATGCTTGTGTTTCTAGCTCCGACAGTGCAGTAATATCTAACAATTCACAACAATACACACAACCTAAAAGTAAAAGAATGGACTTAAGGAATATATAAATATTAAGATGAGCAATGTCGGAATGGCATAAACTAAATACAGTAGAATAGAAAACATTTTATACATATGAGATGAGTAAAGCAAAAATGTCAACCTTATTAAAGTGACTAGTGTTCCATTATTAAAGTGGCCAGTGATTCCAAATCTATGTATATGGGGCAGCAGCCTCTAAGGTGCAGGGTTACGTAACCGGGTGGAAGCCGCCTGGTGATGGCTATTTAACAGTCTGATGGCCTTGAGATAGAAGCTGTTTTTCAGTCTCTTGGTCCCAGCTTTGATGCACCTGTACTGGCCTCGCCTTCTGGATGACAGCGGGGTGAACAGGCAGTGGCTCGGGTGGTTGTTGTCCTTGATGATCTTTTTGGCCTTTGTGTGACATCAAGTGCTGTAGATGTCCTGGAGGACAGGTAGCTTGCCCTCGGTGATGCGTTGGGCAGACAGGATGATCTCTTGTGCATCTGTGAAAGTTTAATGGTTTTTGGTGCCAAGCCAACTTTCTTCAGCCTCCTGAGGTTGAATAGGCGCTGTTGTGCCTTCTTCACCACACTGTCTGTGTGGGTGGACCATTTTAGTTTGTCAGTGAAGTGTACGCCGAGAAACTTGAAGCTTTCCACCTTCCCCACTGTGGTCCTGTGGATAGGCGGGTGCACCCTCTGCTCTTTCCTGAAGTCCACGATCATCTCCTTTGTTTTGTTGACATTGACTGAGAGGTTATTTTCCTGGCACCACATCCCAGAGCCCTCACCTCCTCCCTGTAGGCTGTCTCGTCATTGTTGGTAATCAAGCCTACTACTGTTGTCTGCAATCTTGACGATTGAGTTGTAGGCGTGCGTGGCCACACAGTCATGGGTGAACAGCGAGTACAGGAGGGGGCTGAGAATGCACCCTTGTGGGTCCCCTGTGTTGAGGATCAGTGAAGAGGTGTTTCCTACCTTTACCACCTGGGGGTGGCCCGTCATGAAGTTCTGGATCCAGTTCCACGGGGGGGGGTTCAGAACCAGGGACCTGAGCTTGGAGGCTACTATGGTGTTGAATGCTGAGCTACATTGTATGAACAGCATTCTTACATAGGTATTCCTCTTGTACAGCTGGGATAGGGCAGTGTCCATCGTCTGTGGATCTATTGGGGTGGTAAGAAAATTTAAGTGGGTCTAGGGTGTCGTCAGGTAAGGTCAAGGTGATTTGATCCTTAACTAGCCTCTCAAAGCACTTCATGATGACAGTCATTTAGTTCAGTTGCAGTGCCTTGCGAAAGTATTCGGCCCCCTTGAACTTTGCGACCCTTTGCCACATTTCAGGCTTCAAACATAAAGATATATAAAACTATTTTTTGTGAAGAATCAACAACAAGTGGGACACAATCATGAAGTGGGACGAAATTTATTGGATATTTCAAACTTTAACAAATCAAAAACGGAAAAATTGGGCGTGCAAAATTATTCAGCCCCTTTACTTTCAGTGCGGCAAATTCTCTCCAGAAGTTCAGTGAGGATCTTTGAATGATCCAATGTTGACCTAAATGACTAATGATGATAAATACAATCCACCTGTGTGTAATCAAGTCTCCGTATAAATGCACCTGCACTGTGATAGTCTCAGAGGTCCGTTAAAAGCGCAGAGAGCATCATGAAGAACAAGGAACACACCAGGCAGGTCCGAGATACTGTTGTGAAGAAGTTTAAAGCCGGATTTGGATACAAAAAGATTTCCCAAGCTTTAAACATCCCAAGGAGCACTGTGCAAGTGATAATATTGAAATGGAAGGAGTATCAGACCACTGCAAATCTACCAAGACCTGGCAGTCCCTCTAAACTTTCAGCTCATACAAGGAGATGACTAATCAGAGATGCAGCCAAGAGGCCCATGATCACTCTGGATGAACTGCAGAGATCTACAGCTGAGGTCGGAGACTCTGTCCATAGGACAACAATCAGTCGTATATTGCACAAATCTGGCCTTTATGGAAGAGTGGCAAGAAAAAAGACATTTCTTAAAGATATCCATAAAAAGTGTCGTTTAAAGTTTGCCACAAGCCACCTGGGAGAGACACCAAACATGTGGAAGAAGGTGCTCTGGTCAGATGAAACCAAAATTGAACTTTTTGGCAACAATGCAAAACGTTATGTTTGGCGTAAAAGCAACACAGCTCATCACCCTGACCACATCATACCCACTGTCAAACATAGTGGTGGCAGCATTATGGTTTGGGCCTGCTTTTCTTCAGCAGGGACAGGGAAGATGGTTAAAATTGATGGGAAGATGGATGGAGCCAAATACAGGACCATTCTGGAAGAAAACCTGATGGAGTCTGCAAAAGACCTGAGACTGGGACGGAGATTTGTCTTCCAACAAGACAATGATCCAAAACATAAAGCAAAATCTACAATGGAATGGTTCAAAAATAAACATATCCAGGTGTTAGAATGGCCAAGTCAAAGTCCAGACCTGAATCCAATCGAGAATCTGTGGAAAGAACTGAAAATTGCTGTTCACAAATGCTCTCCATCCAACCTCACTGAGCTCGAGCTGTTTTGCAAGGAGGAATGGGAACAAATTTCAGTCTCTCGATGTGCAAAACTGATAGAGACATACCCCAAGCGACTTACAGCTGTAAGGTGGCGCTACAAAGTATTAACTTAAGGGGGCTGAATAATTTTGCACGCCCAATTTTTCAGTTTTTGATTTGTTAAAGTTTGAAATATCCAATAAATTTCGTTCCACTTCATGATTGTGTCCCACTTGTTGTTGATTCTTCAGAAAAAAATACAGTTTTATATCTTTATGTTTGAAGCCTGAAATGTGGCAAAAGGTCGCAAAGTTCAAGGGGGCCGAATATTTTCGCAAGGCACTGTACCTTTGCTTTCTTGGGTACAGGAATAATGGTGGACATCTTGAAGCAAGTGGGGACAGCAGACTGGGATAGGGAGAGATTGAATATGTCCGTACACACTCCAGCCAGCTGGTCTACGCTCTCAGGACGCGACTCAGGATGCCGTCTGGGCCGGCAGCCTTGCGAGGGTTAACACGATTAAATGTCTTTCTCACGTCGGCCACGGAGAAGGAGACCCCATATCCTTGGTAGCGGGCGAAGGTGTTTAAGGAAGATGTCTGTGTCCTCGTGGCTGGTTTTGCCTTTGTAGTCCGTGATTGTCTGTAGGCCCTGCCACATACGTCTCGTGTCTGAGCCGTTGAATTGTGACCGTACACACGGAGTTCTATTTACACAAACAAGTAGAGATGCTTTTCCTCCCGGTGAATAGAGACACTTCAATGTGCTTTTCTGTATACCACAGGAATGTCCATAGACGACGACAACTTTCAGGAACACTTTACATAGTAAGGGAACCACAGATATTCCTCTCAATAGACTGTAGCATAACATATCGGCTTCCATTTTACCTCACCAAAACTTGACATCAATGTCTCTATATGAATCTGATCTTTCACCTGAGGTATACAGATGAAAATAAAACTGTTTTTATTTAATTTGATGTTCCAGATTGGAGAATCTCCTCCTATATCTGTAAAGAGCACTTTCCAACTTCATGAGCTTCAATATTTGGTAGGTTTTTCTCTTGGTTGGTGAGTGTAGAGTTGTAGTGATTCCTCTCTGCTCTTTGCGGTAACCTTTTGACATCTGACCTCTTGTCATTGACTTCCAGTTGACGTCCAGGGGTCAGGTGGTGGCTGCAGGGACAGCAACCTCTCCCTCCTTCTCTCTAACCCCTGCAGTGTCTTGGTCAGCAGAGGCCTGTATCACTGTGTACTACCTGATGTTGAGGTCATCAATGGCCTACTGCACATCTTTATCAAGCCCCATGTAGTCCTACAAAACAAGGTAACAACTCGTATCACTAATAATGCTAATCTGTCTTATACTAAATGAATTATTGCAGTATGATGAAATGTATTCTGTTCTCCAGGTATGTCTCAGCTGGAGCCATCTGGCGGCAAGGAAAGGTGATGAGGTGTTCCTCCGTCAGTGTGCTTGAACCTGGCCCTCTGGTCAGAATCATGGCGGTGGCGTGGAGGACAAAGACTCTGATGGTGTCATCTCAGATGAGCTCTTCAAGTGGTTCGTCTTGTGATAGTAACAGTTTTAGGTCATCACCTCAGCAGTCAGGCTCTGTCTGTATCAATGGCGACGTGGTAAACTTCTGCGGCATCAGAACTGGCCCAACCTGCTGTATTGTAGCTAGTTGTTTTGTTATGTCTAAGTGGTGGTGGCATCTCTTGTGTTGTGGGTGGGGGTGTGCTCAGTTGCTGGGGGAGATGACTGGATAACTCAAGGAGATAACCCTTCACCACAGTGGAATGACTGGAGGGAAAGATATCACGCTCTCCATTTTCACAGTACTGATGGCACACATTGTGTCTTGCTGAATAGACTACACTGAGCCTGGAATAACCCTAGGTCTCACCTCACTGTATTCCTGGGTTGATGTTGCGTTACATCATGACTGTGACCTGACCCACTTCTTCATAGATGATAGTTGACCGTGATGTGGGGAAACTGTATAAATTTGGCTATGAAACAAGTGTTCTCTTACTATTCTATTAATATTGACTTTTGCAGATAAAATTCCATAATGCACAACATTTACTGCAAGTACAAATAGGCCTGTTGTGTGCACTGTTGCCAAAACATTAGCTTTTTGCTTTTCAAATCTGAGACTTGCAACCTTGTGGTATGAACAGATACCAGTTTACAGAAGACTGAATTGGGTATGAAATTAATTACACACACCACCATGTTTGGATGACTTAACATTTAAACAACTTGTAAACAAGCACATATATTGTGAGATGTACTTTCTGTTCCCGAAGGATTATGAAATCAAGGGGTCCCTCTTGTGGAGATGTGGCATACTACAAAAAGATGACATTACATTTAGGGGCGGTTTCACAGACCCAGATTAAGCCGAGTCCTAGACTAAATTGCACTTTTAAATTCGACTAAATGAAAATGCATTTCTCAGACATGGTTTAAAATAGTCTCAGACTTGCACTAGTCTAGATTTTTAGTCTCATTTCCAGAAGGAGTTCATTTAGATCTAAATGTAGGCTTAACTTAAACCTGGCCAGAGGCAGGCTTAACTTCAGATTAATGGGTGTTGGTCCCCAGGTTGACCCTGGCAGTGGAGGAAAATTGATTACCTGGACTATTTTAATGATGATCAAAGAGCACTAAAAGAGCACTACCAAGACTTGACAGAAGGGCGGTTATAGACAGTAGCAACCCACTGAATGATTTTGATGAAATCAATTACTGTGACCTTTTTCTGTATTTACAAAGAAAATGCAGCTGACAATAGTTCGCATGAGCCAAGGCTTTCATCTGCCTCTCTGCCGGGAAGGCCCATTCCTCCTTCCCTACAAGTACTGATCACCTAGAGATTTTTGCCACCTGAAACCTTCCATCGTGAAACAGAAGATTTGGGTGGTCTAAGTCAACCGACTATGCAGAATAGTCCACAAAGTCTGCAGTGCTATATGTGAACTGAAAGACAATTGCATCAAGTTCTCTGATGCTTCTGCCCAAGCCAACTACACGGTAGAGTTAGGGTTCTGAGAAACAACGGTACAACCAAGCTCATATCCACACCAGAGGTTTAATGGAGCACATGTTTGGTGAATGGAAGAGTAATTTCCAGTGTCTTAAACACATTGCGCTTTCAACCAAGAAGATGCTGCATTTGTCATAATTGCAACAGCAGTGCTTCACAATTACCTCAAACAGCATGGCTGCCCAGATCAATTACCTCAAACAGCATGGCTGCCTAGATCAATTACTTCAAACAGCATGGCTGCCCAGATCAATTACTTCAAACAGCATGGCTGCCCAGAACCTTACATTAAAGATGGGAATGACCCAGATGTTCCCATGGTTGAGACAGACAAATGGACAAGCCTGCAGAGATGCTTTCATTATGCAACACTTCCCACAACAAAGATCGCTCAAGTGATTGAAGCAAACAATATCCATAATTCACAAATGTAAATATTGGGACTGTGAACTGGTGCTGGTTGGAGAACATTGGTGCTGTGTCATGTTTCCCTCCTTTAACAGCCAACTCATATCATGCTCTTCTTTTAAACACAGTTTGCACTCCATGAAATTCCAATTCCATGGCTCCCTACGAGCAACAGCATTTGTCTTTTTGTGTTTCCGACAGGACCTTTAGAAAGACAAGAAAATCTATAAATATTATTAGTAATTATGTATGATATTGTTTGTGTTTACATTGGCCACAATGTATGTGTGACAAAACTGTGTTGCACAAGAAAACTAACATTTCAAAGTGACTCTGATTTGTAATAGTGAGCCAACAATAAATACAGAATCTGACCTGAAGTAGTTGTAGTGTCCTTTTTGTTTACTTTTCATTTGAGTTGAATTCATTACAAATGGTAGTCCAGGCATAATTTTTCTTGTTTTCTATTGATGAATCATGCTGTTTGTTTTTGATAATTGAGTGCTTTGAAACCAACTTTTTTTCTGTTATTTTTTGAACATTTTCTTTTACTTCATTGTTTGGTTTAGGTGACTTGCTCCACATCCACACAATAGTTATGTATTAGTGTCCCATCCCTGGTTTTTGAAGCCTTCTCAGGTCAGCACCAAGTGCACGTCGTTAATCTAATCAGACTCCCTAGTCTAGAACTAATTAATCTGAAGTTAAGCAACGTCTCAGAAACATTTTTTAAAATCTGGATTAATTTAAGAAGAATTAGCCTATTGCTGATTTAAATTAACTATATCCGTGAAACCGCCCCTTAAAGTTTAAAGAATGGTATATTTCATAGAAATCTGGAAATACTGGACAGTTATTTTAAACGGTGTTAAAATAGAAAATGTCTTAGATCATTAAATCATTTACTTTCTTCATTATACTTCTTCCTATACTCTGCATCTCCCGTATCAAACCTCTTCTTGGATGTAAGTGATCCATCCTTAATTGTTTTCCCATTCCTCTTGTTCTCCACAGGTCATCTTGGTGGTTGCTGAGAGTCTGCTCTTTGTTTGTCCTGGCAGACAATGCCCTTGTTTCTCCACTGAACACACGTACGGTGGCTGTACAGAGCCAGGGCGGCCCTGCTGCTCTCTTTCCCATCAGGCCCCTGGTTCATGGAGAGATGACAATGTCTGTGGAAGCAAAGACTGGACTGAGAAAATTGGTCGTAAAGATCCTTGTGAAGGTACAACGTGGCTGATTAACTTCATAATAAATGAGTTTTCTTAGTTACAAAGTGGATTCTTGATTGACTGACTTCATCATTTTACGTCCGTCTTTTGATACACCCCCCTCGGTACCCCTCTCCCCTCAGAACACCCCAGACCATGACTAATTAACACTATATTGCCTCTTAGTACTCGTCCCGTAACCTCTGTCGGTCTGTATTCTCTAAGCCCCGAGGGCAAAGAACGGCCCTTCTCTGGGACAGTGTGGAGCTTGCTGTCCAGACAGCTCCACTTCTCCTTCCCTCCAGATGTGGTGCCAGGCCGCGAGAGGGCTCACGTGGCAGTGGTTGGTATGTACCGTTCAATACTGTCTACCATCCATCGTTTGTTATCACCAACACAGCTCTGTTTAGGTTTACATGTCGTTAACTCAACCGCAGCGTACACCTATGTTTCATTTTGTGTTTAGACAATGGGCATGATGCAAGCACGTGGCTGGCCAGTAAAAATCTCGCATTTTGGGTTGGGTGGTAGATGATGGAAACGGAAATGAGGGCTATCAAAACAATATTTGTGGCAACTCGACTCAGAGCAGCTGTGGAGTTGTTTATGTTTACCAATCAGATCCAGTGATTTGTCATGGTAGAATACAAAACCTAGCAACTTTTGTCGTTCAAGGCCAAACCGTGTGGTCTCTATTCATGTTATGTATATTATACAGGCAATCTTTTCTAAACACCAAGAGAATTCCTGTCTCTTCATCTCTGTTCTTTTGTCTCTCAGCCATATTCTTTTGTCTCCCCTCGCCTTTTTACTCCCCCTCTTCAATCTATCCATCTCTCTCTCCCTCTGCTCTCACAAAGTGTCCCACTTCAACACCAACTCCAGTAACTACCTGCTACATCAGAGCAAAGTGGTAACAGTCTTTGTCTGTTTCAAGTGGAACATATGACACATTATTTCAGTGATGTTTCACCTGACTGCATGCATCATAGGCTAACAGACAGTATTAACAATTTCCCCAGGTAGACGATGAACAGGATTTACTCATTGATGTATTGATATGCCTTATTTCAGGTATTCAGGGCACCTATTTATCACTGGATGTCTAGTTAAATCATAG
Organism: Oncorhynchus masou masou; assembly: GCF_036934945.1. Taxonomy (NCBI): domain Eukaryota; kingdom Metazoa; phylum Chordata; class Actinopteri; order Salmoniformes; family Salmonidae; genus Oncorhynchus; species Oncorhynchus masou. Next base: position 174,145 of record NW_027016523.1, read on the forward strand.
CTATAAACACAATGTTCAACTTGTACAGACATTTATGATATGTGATGACTTAATTATGTCATAGAAGAAGGTGAGGTATAGGTATGCTCCTACAGGCAATAGAGGGGCCCTGTGTTTCAGGTTCCAGCAAGTCCGACACTTCAGATATAATGGCCATACGTTCTCAGTGTCTCCTCACTTGCGTTCCATGTAATCCCAGAACGATGTCCAGTGTGAATGAAGGCAACAGCTGTGCATGATAGCTCTGACCCCACAATGCAGCGTGAAAACTGTGTTGAGATGCAGAAACGTGGTAATTGACCACATTCATCCAGAAATGACCATCTGGAACACATACCGTCTGGTCCATGTTAAATCTGCTTAGATTGTATCGCAGATAGGATATGATGGAATGTTCTGCTTCCAACTGCCTTCAATTTAGTCTGTTACAGACCCCCTCTAAACATCTTTCATTCAGTGTCCTCACCTGCCCTGGGGAGCCATTTATATTATGTATTACATTTTGGAAACAGTAAAAAAAAAATCCACAGAGGATTTGGCCTTTTCTTCAAACACGTTCGCTGTTTTCCTCTCAAATTGACTTAAAACAGAGCTTTCTGTTTTTTCATTTATTGTATTTTATTTAACCTTTTATTTAACTAGGCAAGTCAGTTAAGAACAAATTCTTATTTACAATGACGACCTACCCCGGGCCAAATCCTACGACGCGGGGCCAATTGTGCGTCACCCTATGAGACTCCCAATCACGTCTGGATGTGATGCAACCTGGATTCGAACAAGGGACTGTAGTGACTCTTGCTCTGAGATGCAGTGCCTTAGACCGCTACACCACTCGGGAGCCCGTCTTTAGCCTCATCAATTACAGTTATTTGTGAAGGGGATTTTGTTTAGTTCTTTCCTTCCCTTTTCATTCATTAATTTATATTCATTTTAATTATTTGTTATCATTGTTCTCTGTCCTTGACAACTATTTTGTTTATTGTGTTTCTGTTGCACATAACAAGTCATGTATACTGTGCTGTTTAGAAGATCAGAGGGGTTGGGTTAAATGTTGAAGACCTATTTCAGTTGAATGCATTCAGTTGTGCAACTGACTAGCTACCCCCTTTCCCTTTGTAATTACTACAGTAATTACTATTACAATTTCACTACACCGGCATAGAACCACTTGATGTCATACACTCACTTCTACCTCTCTTGTCAATCAGATTAATGTTTTCTACAACATGGAGGACCGAGTGCTGTCGGAGGAGCGAAGCTGACACAGAAGGCTGCTCTCTGGATGCTGAGGCGTGTGACGAAGAGAATGACCTGGACCATACAGTATCATGTTATCCATATGCCCCAGGTAACTTATCATCTCTATAGAGATGTTTGCCTCATTTGTTTTCAACCTAATTCTTTGTCTGTTGCAAGCGTCAGTATGTGCCACTATTTTCTATTTGTCTTGACAGTTGTCATAATTATAACTCCACCATGTATAATCATGCAATCAACTTCTGTCTGAGGCTGTTAGAGAGACAGAGGAAAGCTCCGATAGGTAAGTTGCTGGTGGATGTGGGTGTGCTCAGTGGCTTCACCCTCGCTCCACAAGCTGTTGCCACGGGAGACCTGGTCAGAAAAGCTGTGGCTTCTCCTGGGAAAGTTAGCCTATATTTAGATTCAGTAAATTGACTTTTACATACTGTACGCCTCGTGTTTAAATACAAAAGCATTGATATTTCAGAGGTTGAATTGGGGCAATAAATAATGCATTTGCTTTGTTGGAAGATTGATTTGTCATCATTGATTGTGTAGCTAATTCACAACGATTTTATTTGCAGTCGACCACAACAGAGGTGTGCATCACAATCCCAGTGTTAAGACTTCAAAATGTTTCATGTGCAAGATGCTGTGGTTCAAGTGTACAACTACTATGAACTATGTAACCTTTAATATCAAAGCAGACAATCACTCAGTGTTATACTACGTCTCTCTAGTAATCAATACAATATTTATCAATACAACATTTATCAGTACAACATTTACCTCTTCAATATCTTATACGGCATAGAGCAGTGAGGTTCTACAACTCTGGTGTGTTGCAAGACAGGGCCTCCTATGTCTTCTAGGGGAGAGACTGCAATCTGCAGGCAAGAGATCTTAATCTCTGGCTCCTCCACCACCAATACAAAGAACAGCGCCATCGACTGGCTGGGATGTGTACTGGTTGCAATCACAGCTTTACTGTTATAACAATATAAACCATTTTAAAAGCCACTGTCAGAAGGCAAAAAACTTTCTGTAGAAATATCTAATCATTATTCTAGTAATATATTTGATTTACTTTACCCTGAATCAGTAAATTGGTCAAATCTGAGTAATGTTTTATTAGCTTTGGGCTCCCCTGTGGCGCAGCGGTCTAAGGCACTGTGCTAGAGGCGTCACTACAGTCCCTGGTTCGAATGGTTAAAGGTTTTAAAAAAAGAAGCAATTTGATGCACTGGGTTGAATGTACTTTTTGTATTTCAAATACATCTGTCTTTTTAAATGTTGCGAGGTAACCTCATTCATTTGAACACTTTGGTATAAAAATGTAAACAAACAAATGTAGGTGTACGTTCCAATTACGTGGAACAAATGCGTTCCAATTCCCCACTCTTATTTCCCCATCTTTTTTTATTTAGATTTGTATTGAACTTTTATTTAACTGAGCAAGTCAGTTAAGAACAAATTCTTATTTACAATGACGGCCTACCCCGGCCAAACCTGGACATAGCTGGGCCAATTGTGCGCCGCCCTATGGGACTCCCAATCACAGCCGGATGTGATACATGGGTCTGATATACCATTATGTTAATTAATTGCGGACTGAATAATTTATGATCTTGCTGACATTCTGGATATTTGGCAACCGAACAGATAAAAGTCATTGGCTTTCATCCTCCACATGTGTCTCTGACCCTTTGGAAGAACATGTTTAGCTGAGGCAGTAAAATTATGACTTAAGATTTATTCTGCCAGCACTCAACTTGATTCCCTTCAAATTAATCACTTGTGGGTTCAATGTGTTTAAGCTCACAATGATGTATTCAGCGTCTATTTTAATAAAGTTGCACTGGACTCTTCTGTGAGTTTGCATACATCTCGCCACTTTTGGAGAGATGCCACTTTAAGCTGCTCTTGGGCAAGTAGAGACCATGGTTTCTACTGCTAGGGTCAGTCAACTCTAGTCTACCACAAGGATGAAAGGAGTTTTAGAAGTGAAACTGTTTCAGATGCTGAATGTCTATCACCATGTTTAATGCCTCTAGACTCTAAAGTATCTGCCATTGGGATATTTCTCGTCACATCTTTAGTGTGATGTGGCTCAAATCAAACGAGTCACTCTGCAGCTGAGTTCCTGCTCTCTGGCGTTCACCCTGTACTACCTCTCTCATAATGTACTAGACAACACCACTCTATGCAAATCACTGTTACTCAATCATCATAAACCTTCGCAGCCTTAACTACAGCCAGCTGAATGGGGATTGTTAGTGTAGTGGCCAACTAGACTTCCTTAGCTGTTTCCATTCACAGACAGATGGACAGACAGACCAATATGGTCTCAGGCCAATTCATATTATTCTGGAAGTAAATCTGTATCTCCATTTAGTGTGATGTATTATGTTACATTATGAATGGAATAGTGGCCAGACAATATAAGCAATAAGGCCAGAGGGGTTCTGGTACATGGCGAACATACCATGGCTATGGGCTGTTCTTAGGCACGACACATCATGCAGTTCCTGGACACATCCCTTAGATGTGGTATATTGGCCATTATATCACAAACCCCCGAGGTGCCTTATTGCTATTATTTTTAAATTTTACCTTTATTTTACTAGGCAAGTCAGTTAAGAACAAATTCTTATTTTCAATGACGGCCTAGGGTTATAACTGCCTGTTCAGGGGCAGAACGGCAGATTTGTACCTTGTCAGCTCGGGGGTTTGAACTTGCAACCTTTCGGTTACTAGTCCAACGCTCTAACCACTAGGCTACCCTGCCGCCCCGGCACTGGTTACCAACATAATTAGAGCAGTAAAAATAAATGTTTTGTCTAACACGTGGTATGCGGTCTGATATTCAATGGCTGTCAATCAGCATTCAGGGCTCGATCCACCCAGTTTATAATACGAATTATAGGACATGTAGTATAATATGTTTTACCCGGTCGTACAACGGCATACAAATTGGATGGTGCACATTACCATATATCTTGGAGGACGTATAGTACCATACATATTTCTCTGAGTCCAGATTGCTTGTTGCGCTGCAACATGTGATAATTAAAGGTAGAATTTATGTTGGCAGGGGACAGGCATAATTTTATTTAAAAGGTTAGGAGAACTAAGACTACAAAGGTTAGGAGAATTTATGTAGCAGGTTAGGTGAAATATAGGTTACGATTAGAATAAGGGTTAACTAAAATGCTACAGTTGCCAGCTATGCGACTTGAACACGCAACCTTTGCTCATTGCTAACTGGTTAGCAATCCAATCGCCTCATTCACTGGGCACCCATGACAGGCCATGCGCCTGCCGTTCACGTGGCAGTGGTTAGCTGGAAGGTGACAGGCCGAATTTGAGATGAGATTCCTGCCTATTGTCTTTCAAATTAACTCATGGCTAGATGGCTTGCCTCGGGCGAATAGCGTCCTCTAAGTGGATGCTGAAAGCCAGATGGAAAAGCGGCCTGCGGAGGGCTTATAGCTGTCCTCTGAATGTGGGCTACCCGCCAGAGATACAAATCAATAACTTGAGCAGGAAACTCCACTCGCCCGCTGGCTGTAGGAATGTATAGCCTTGGTCGTAGCGACGGAGGGACATTTTTTGCTATCTGGCTTGATGGTCGCGGATTACGCCCAACCGTTTCTGTCTAAAGTAACTTCACCTTTAGTCCTGTAGGTATCATACATCTGGGAGGTGCTCAGAAATACATAGTGTTTCTTATTGGCTCTGAAGGCCAGGTCTGAGAGACCCCAGACCAGACAGAACGAGGCCTGGCGAGGGGCAGCTGCTGCAGCAGGACTGTTCCAGGATCTATACACCAATATCTTCCTATTAGAATATCACAATTCTCAGCTATTGTCATTCCCACTCATATCATTCCCAGGATTTTTCTGAGAGTGACAAATTGACAATAGCTTTGTCAAGACAATTTCTGTCCGTACATAAAAATACTAAACAATGTAAGACTACAGTCCATGCAACCCGTCAGTCTCTAGCTAGTTTGCTGTGTGGCCCCATGTAACTCACAGAACAGTGGCACAGAATGTCCCCGTATCACACAACATCGATCAGAAACGGGTGTCATCACCCGAGGACTAACGTGTGATTGCCAGTACATACAAGACAGACCTGATGCACAGACACGCCTTGCTCCTCACAGTTATCAAAGACACCTCCTTAAATATACATGTTACACAGCTGTGACGGCACACATCTACATCGGTGGGCCTGTGGGAATGTAAACAATGCATATGTAACAGTATAACTTTAGACCGTCCCCTCGCCCACACCCGGGCGCGAACCAGGGACCCTGCACACATCAACAACAGTCACCCACAAAGCATTGTTACCCATCGCTCCACAAAAGCCGCGGCCCTTGCAGAGCAAGGGGAACCACTACTTCAAGGTCTCAGAGCAAGTGACGTCACTGATTGAAATGCTATTTAGCGAGCACCATCGCTAACTAAGCTAGCCGTTTCACATCCGTTACACATATGAGGATGGTACACACACACGCACACACACCTAAGCACATTTTAAAGGAAAACGCACTAATTCATCATTACTCAATAGAAACATGCCAGGTCGTCGTGTACACACACGCGGTCAAACATATACTTTCCATCTATAGGAAAATGTGCTCTGAAACAACAACTCCTTGTTTCATACATCTTTTGTTATTCTGAGGGCAATTCCTCAGTACTGCAGTGGTCCACACTCTGTGTAACAGTAACATGCGCAGAGGTGGGTGCCGAATGAATTGATTTAAATTGACTGATTTCCTTATGAACTGTAACTCTGTAAAATCTTTGAAATTGTTGCATTTCTATTTGTTCAGAATAGGCGAAGATGATAAAGTTATTTTTGTTTTGTGATGACTTTATTGGAATAGATATTCATAGCATATTGCAGAAGCAACAATGCAATTGCATTTCTTCACAGGGGATGAAAATGGATGATTTGTAGGCTTATGGTCATGGAAAATGCAATTATTTTCAATAACCAGCTGTTGAAACTTGCAATCACAGAAGGAATCTTTGAATTTGGCTGGAGGGACAGATGTCTGCACCAAACCAAATTGTTGATTTCAGAGTTTCTAGACAACATCATGAGGTTCACATGTAACCATAAATCATGACCATTGAGACTGGTGACACTGATTAATATTCAATAACGTCAAAGTTGCTGAGAGATGACGGTTTGCGAATATGCTGTCACCATGGGGATGTAGATGAAATAAACAAAGTAGAAGACTAACTTATGTTCCCCACTCCCTAACGGAAAGCCTGGTGAGCAACTCGAACAACATGTACTGCTGTTATTGGAGAGAGATCTGACACAAGGAAAGACAAATAGTGTTCACTTGTACTACAGATAATCCATAGTGACTGCATGGGGATGACTTAGATGGTTGAATTCATTCTGCATATGATTTTTCATATTAAGTTGTAGGCCTATTACAGTGCTGTGGATCAAGCTGGAGTACTATATCTGGTATTTTATAGAAACTTTGGCATGTTTGGTTCTGGTATCAGAGATGAAATGATTAAAAGGAATTCAATAACAAAAGGCAAACAAAACAAACATCCCATAGTTGGTAACCTAGTAGAGTTTGCTTTATGAAAGATAATGGGGGTCTCCTCAATAACAAGAAGACCGATTGGAGACTCCCTAGGATGGGCACCTACTTACACATCGTCATCGCAGGCATCACAGAGGCTATGTTTGACAGGCCGTGCTCCAGTCATCAAGGAGAGTCATGGAAACTCATTTGAGCTTCCATCCCACCCAGAGTGTGTATTTACACAACCCAGTGAGCTGCTCTGCACTATCTCCTCAGTGACCCTCCACATCCCTATATCGACAGCTCTGCTGTCATCTGCTGCTGGCGGCTGATCTAACCCAGACACAGAAAGAGACGTAAGGGATTAGAGAGAGACTGTAAGGACAAAGAAACCTGAGCTATTTGATTTAATCATCCCAGACATATGACACCCCAATCTCACTACAATGCTTCCAGGTAGAGGTACTTAAAGGTACTTAAAGAATCTAGAAAAATCTGTGTCACTGCAGCCTGTGGTCAGGAATTTTTATTGATTTATTTTACCTTTATTTAACTAGGCAAGTCAGTTAAGAGCAAATTCTTATTTTCAATGACAGCCTAGGAACAGTGTGTGTGTGTGTGAGTGAGTGACACAAGGTTGCCATTCATGGATGATCAAATATTAAGAAAGTATCACAATTCAGAAATATTCTCCCAGTCAAAGTCATCATGACCCCTTCTCATGAGTATGAGTGGACCCTTCCACTCTGGCCTGGCCATGCAGAGAGAGGTGCAACCACCTCTTTTTAAGACCCATTGGCTTTTAAAACCAATCAAATAAAGCCATCTCGGTGTGTGAAAGGGGAAAGCATGAGGAGACGTTGTAAATGGAAGTCTGTGTCTTTTAGATTTATTCCATCTGACCCATTTTGGGGCCTTTGAATCAGAGCCTCCGCTGCCTCTGTGTGTGTGATTAATCTGGCCTGATGCGTTGGCATAACTCTGAGTCAGTGAAGCCCGGTGAACCGAGGCTGTGTTAAACCTAACTGGGTGTGTTTGAATGAGTGACTCACAGTGGGGGATCATAGCTTTAACTGTACTGCAGTATTATGCTGCTGTTGCCCAGGAAAAGCAACACTATACTGTCACTAGACTAGCTACAGTACCTCACAGTTCAACCAAGATGCAAACTGTATGTGAGAGATGTTGAGCCACTCTTGGAGAACAATGGACATTGAATAGGAAAATACTTTGTGTGTGCTGTTTGATTCCCCCAGTGACTAGGAAACCTCTGTGAGCCCAATGTGATTTCTGTTTTCATACGGTTCTCCACAAATGTTTACCTTGTTCAGTTTTTCTGGGACAGACTCACAGCGGCCACACATTTCCTCCACCACAATAGTCAATTAGTCTAATCAGAAAGAGTTAAATACTGTGCGGCACACCATCGCTGTCTGTCTGTGGTGTGTGATTGGCATGATATTTATATAGTACGGAGGTAGCCGAAACCATGGAAAATGTGGAGGCTCCTATAGGCTTGATTGGGATCTGTGCAAATATTGCTGTTTGACGTGTCTTGGTTAGGGCTGGTATGATCAGCTGCTTTGATAGTTCTGTGGTGGAAGGAAAAGAAACCTGGGTCTGACTTCCCTGAGTTGAACACACGTGAAATATATATGTGAGCAGTAGCAGGGAGGGAGTGTGGGACTGGTGAAGGGAGGGGCTATCAAAATAAACCATCACTCCCTGTTATTAAAGTGACGTATCCCCGATGATAATCAAGAGTTACAAATCGCCAAATGCTTGAAAAGAGATTACAATGGATCTGCTCTGCTAGAAGCTACCATTCTGAATATCTCTGCCTCCCTCCAACCCTACTTCCTCAACCCCATTCTATGCATATTCTTCTGGGTCCATTGGCGTTCTCTGAGACTGACAGTGCTGAGCTGTTATCTAAATATTTCCTGGAACAGTTTGAAGACTTTTGTAGGATGGTTGATGGTCTAAAAGTCAGGAGCATAGTTTTTTACAGCAAATGGGCTCTGGGGGAACTTCTGGGCTTGGTACGTCTGAGTACAAAGGCCAGTCTGACAAAGGCCAGTCTGAGTTATAGAGAGGCACTGTGGATATTCACACTCTGTATATACACACCACACCCCCTATAAGTGTGTGAGGAAACTAACACAGAGTCCCAGGTTGCCAAGTCAAGAGAGTGTGGGTCATATTTAACTTGACTTCTCTCTCATCAAGAGGGGAAATATCCCCTCTTCAATTTAATAGGGTATAATGTTGCGTAAGTCAAACAGAAGAGGCCTTTGAATGTTTGGCTTAAAGGAGCGAATAGTACTCAGTTCTCAATATCTAGTTCCAAGTATCTATCTCAGATATGTTGCCTTTTGATGACTTCGCTTCGAAACACCCCATTTATGCCATTGGCCACTCGTCCCAGCTGTTCTATTTCATACATATTTATCAATTAATGACTAAAACATTGGATTGTAGCTAAAAGGACATTTTAATAAGGAAGTCAAATATGTGAGGCTGCATCTCTATCTCATTCAGACAGCACAAAAATCTCTTTCCCAATTCAGTGCTGGTAAAATACGAGCTTGTTTTTTTAATGGAGTTGAATGGGGGCACACACATACAAAAAACCAAGACTCTGGTCACAAAAACATCACAAAAGAGCCATCTATATCTGCTATTGAGATAATTTGACACGTTAATCAAAATGACATTCAAACATTAGTACCTCTGTAATGTTATGATTGCTCCATGTCTCAGTGTGTGAGATAAATCATTGGTGTGTAAACGTGATTGCCACAGTCGTCCACTACTCTGCCCTGGCCCATAACCCCAGACAGACGGCAGCTGCATGGGGCGCTTGTGTATGGATTATGGACCAGTGGAGTCCGTCCACTCCTGCACTCTGGAGCCTCCTAACACGCACAGCACAGTATTCGGAGGAATGTAACGCACACCCTCAATATGGTGGTCTCAATCCATACACAGTAAATCTTCTCAGGCATTGCAGCTCTCTCACTGTTAAAATAAGAAAGAATGAAAACTAAGATGAGCCTTAGTGTTTTTTGAGTGTGTTTTCTGAGCTGGAACCAGAATGTCTAAGTCTAAGAGGTGTACATAATACGATCCCAGCCCAACCCAGATGGTTGAGGTCAGTGGCCATGTCACCTGAGCAGTCAGTGTGCTGATATAGATATGGGAGATGTATGGTTTCTCACTTATTTTCATTCCATATCCCTCCTCCCCTGTTGGAAAGCTATATGGACTGTTGACAAGTCAAAGCATGCTACATGAAAAAGCTGGCCTTTATTACATTAAATGGTCGCAGCAACTGCGTGCATGTTGAGAAACTTAACCCAAGACTTGTTTTTTTTATGCTGGGTGAAATCACATGCATGAAAATGTGCTGTTCATTTGAGAAGATCTAAAAAATGTTTTACCTGTGTAGGGAAACGAGTCCAAGTTTTACCTAAACATAAACCATGGCTCAGACATACCATCAATCCACTTGTCCATGTTATAGCCCTACCTAATGAGGACCATGACCACCTTTTACCTCTTATAACATCCTGATAGTGATTTAACTCCAGGGTCTGAGAGGTAATGGCCAATCATTCTCCAGCCATGTTGAACTCTCTACTGACAGACAAAGTGTTGGACATGTTTTTATTCCAGGGGGAGACTCCATATTCTCTCTCTGATTCCCGCCAAGAGAATACGAAATACCACGAAACTGGAAGCTTCTGCTAAACTATGGGTTCCATGGAATTTCCTTTTGATGGTTCACTTCAAACATTTGAGTTCCACATGAGACGAGTCATCTGCTTTTGGATATTGGATTTTGCCCTGGATCCTCAACACCGGGATACATATGCCATTCGCACGCATCACATCCATCTCCACACATCTAAGGAATACTGTGCAACGTCCCTGTCATATGTCCTATGGAAATTACAAACAAGAAATGTTCAATAGTCATGCAAAAATGATGCCTTAGATTAATTTCAATGTCAGACCCTCCCATGACACCTGAAAATGCTTGCAAGACTTTCGGGCCTGATCTTTTCCATACACAGAACAGCGGATTTCTTACGGTTTTGATTAATACTTTGTGGTTATACTGTATGTAACGCATGATGAGGATGATGGCTTTTATGTTGCCATAAAATTATTAACTAGAATGATAAATTCCTTGAGACAGAAAAGGGATACCGAACTAGACACGTAAGTCATGTTTATTTCACTGTCTGTGGTTTATGATCGATTATTAATCAAGCCTTATACAGTCACCGACCAGTTTGTTAGTTACATCACCCCGTTCTCAAAAATGGATCGCTCCTACAGACCGTGATTCACATGGTTGGGGCTTGCCATATAAAACAGGCAGATGGGCATCGAGGCATTGTTACTGTTTGATTAGAATGGGCAAAATGAGTGGCCTAAGCGACTTTTTAAGCATGGTATGACCATCAGTGCCAAGCATGCCGGATCCAGTATTTTAGAAACTGTCCTCAGGAGCTTTTCACGCACTGCAGTGTCTAGGGTTTCCCGAGAATGGTGCGACAAACAACAACATCCAGTCAGCGGCAGTCCTGTGGGCAAAAACAGCTCGTTGATGAGAAGTCGAAGGAGAATGGCAAGAATTGTGCAAAACTAACAGGTGGGCCACAAACAAACAAATAGCGGCGCAGTACAACAGCGGTGTGCAGAACGGCATCTTGGAACGCAGAACTCGTCAATTCCTTGTCACAGATGGGCTATTACAGCAGGCGACCACACCGGGTTCCACTCATATCAGCTAAAAACAAAAAGTGGGAACATGATTACCAACACTGGGCAATTAAGTATTGGAAAAACATTGCTGGATCCAACGAATCCCAGTTCCTGTGGCACCATAATGATGGTAGAGTCCGGATTTGGCTTAAGCAGCATCAGTCCATGGAGCCATCCGGCCTGGTGTCAACAGTACAGGCTGGTCGCAGTGGTGTGCCTACGGCCAATCTGCGCCAACATCCCTGTAGAACGTTTCCGACTTGTACTATCCACACCCCGAAGAATTCAGTCTGTTCTGAAGGAAAAGGGGGGTCCGACCCTGTACTAGATAGGTGTACCTAATAAACTGGCCACTGAGTGTATGTCAGATGGAGTGGCAGGTTTTGGCAGCAATGATAAACAAAAAGCCAGAGGAGCCCAACATAAATATATTTTACTGACTGAGTCTTCCACGCCCCAGACATATGGACAAGATATCAGGTGGAGATGCTTGCCAAACTTTGTCTTCCTCACTGGGTCTGACATGACAAAGAGTTAGGGCTCTATTCAACCTGTATCGGTGAAGGGTTACAGATGTTTGTTTACAAGCATTGGAGTTACTCAAGCTTATATTTTCGGTTCTGATGGGATACTACAGTTGAACTGAGCTCATGAGGCATTTATAAGTAATATTATTCAAGAATCAATGGGTACATGTCCATTATTTATAAGTCCAAAAATGGATGTAGCAACTGCTGATTGCCCCTTTAAGTCCAATGCAATGTGGGTCATACTCATGACCTGCAATCAGTATGACAATGCTTCTGGTGAGGACACAGTGCCAGGCATGACATCACCCTATACCCACAGGGACATCTCTCAAATCAAAATCAAATCAAATTACATGCACTGAAAACAACAGTTTTCAACATACCTTTATAGTGAAATGCTAACTAACAATCCTTTAGTAAGTTTTATGAAAACAAGTGTTATTAAGTAAAAATAGAAAATAAAAGTTAAAATAATTAAACCGAAGCAGTAAAATAACAATAGCGAGGCTATATACAGGGGGTACCGGTACAGAGTCAATGTGCGGGGGCACCGGTACAAGGTAATTGAGGTAATATGTACACTACCGGTCAAATTTTTAGAAACACCTACTCATTCATTGGTTTTTCTTTATTTTTACCACTTTCTACATTGTAGAATAATACCGAAGACATCAAAACGATGAAATAACACATATGGAATCATGTAGTAACCATAAGTGCTAAACAAATCAAAATATAGTTGAGATTATTCAAATAGACACCCTTTACCTTGACAGCTTTGCACACTCTTGGCATTCTCTCAACCAGCTTCACGAGGTAGTCATCTGGAATGCATTTCAATTAACAGGTGTGCATTGTTAAAAGTTAATTTGTGGAATTTGGGATGGCGTGTCGCTGCAGAATGCTGTGGTAGCCATGCTGGTTAAGTGTGCCTTGAATTCTAAATAAATCACAGACAGTGTCACCAGCAAAGCACCCCCACACCATCACACCACCCCTATGCTTTACGGTGGGAAATATACAGGTGGACACCGCATCTAAAATCAAATCAAATCAAATTTTATTTGTCACATACACATGGTTAGCAGATGTTAATGCGAGTGTAGCGAAATGCTTGTGCTTCTAGTTCCGACAATGCAGTAATAACCAACAAGTAATCTAACTAACAATTCCTAAACTACTGTCTTATACACAGTGTAAGGGGATAAAGAATATGTACATAAGGATATATGAATGAGTGATGGTACAGAGCAGCATAGGCAAGATACAGTAGATGGTATCGAGTACAGTATATACATATGAGATGAGTATGTAAACAAAGTGGCATAGTTAAAGTGGCTAGTGATACATGTATTACATAAGGATGCAGTCAATGATATAGAGTACAGTATATACGTATGCATATGAGATGAATAATGTAGGCTAAGTAACATTATATAAGGTAGCATTGTTTAAAGTGGCTAGTGATATATTTACATCATTTCCCATCAATTCCCATTATTAAAGTGGCTGGAGTTGAGTCAGTGTCAGTGTGTTGGCAGCAGCCACTCAATGTTAGTGGTGGCTGTTTAACAGTCTGATGACCTTGAGATAGAAGCTATTTTTCAGTCTCTCGGTCCCAGCTTTTATGCACCTGTACTGACCTCGCCTTCTGGATGATAGCGGGGTGAGCAGGCAGTGGCTCGGGTGGTTGATGTCCTTGATGATCTTTATGGCCTTCCTGTAACATCGGGTGGTGTAGGTGTCCTGGAGGGCAGGTAGTTTGCCCCCGGTGATGCGTTGTGCAGACCTCACTACCCTCTGGAGAGCCTTGCGGTTGAGGGCGGAGCAGTTGCCGTACCAGGCGGTGATACAGCCCGCCAGGATGCTCTCGATTGTGCATCTGTAGAAGTTTGTGAGTGCTTTTGGTGACAAGCTGAATTTTTTCAGCCTCCTGAGGTTGAAGAGGCGCTGCTGCGCCTTCTTCACAATGCTGTCTGTGTGAGTGGACCAATTCAGTTTGTCTGTGATGTGTATGCCGAGGAACTTAAAACTTGCTACTCTCTCCACTACTGTTCCATCGATGTGGATAGGGGGGTGTTCCCTCTGCTGTTTCCTGAAGTCCACAATCATCTCCTTAGTTTTGTTGACGTTGAGTGTGAGGTTATTTTCCTGACACCACACTCCGAGGGCCCTCACCTCCTCCCTGTAGGCCGTCTCGTCGTTGTTGGTAATCAAGCCTACCACTGTTGTGTCGTCCGCAAACTTGATGATTGAGTTGGAGGCGTGCGTGGCCACGCAATCGTGGGTGAACAGGGAGTACATAGACATTGAGGTTGGGACCAAAAATCTCCAATTTGTACTCCAGATCAACGACAAATTTCTACCGGCCTAATTTCCATTGCCGTGTTTCTTGGCCCAAGCAAGTCTCTTCTTATTATTGGTGTCCTGTAGTAGGAGTTTCTTTGAAGCAACTCAACCATGAAGGCCTGATTCACACAGTTTCCTGAACAGTTGATGTTGAGATGTGTCTGTTACTTGAACTCTGTGAAGCATTTATTTGCACTGCAATTTCTGAGGCTGGTAACTCTAATGAACGTATCCTCTGCAGCAGAGGTAACTCTGGGTCTTCCATTCCTGTGGCGGTCCTCATGAGAGCCAGTTTCATCATAGTGCTTGATGGTTTTTGCGACTGCACTTTCAAAGTTCTTGAAATTTTCCGTATTGACTGACCTTCATGTCTTAAAGTTATGATGAACTGTCGTTTCTCTTAGCTTATTTGAGCTTATTACAAGGCACACCTGTTAATTGAAATGCATTCCAAGTGACTACCTCATGAAGCTGGTTGAGAGAATGCCAAGAGTGTGCAAAACTATCATCAATGCAATGGGTGGCTATTTGAAGAATCTCAAATAAAAAATATATTTTGATTTGTTTAACACTTTTTTGGTTACTACATGATTCCGTATCTGTTATTTCATAGTTTTGATGTCTTCACTATTAATCTACAATGTAGAAAATAGTACAAATAAAAACCCTTGAATAAGTACGTGTTATAAAACTTTTGACCGGTAGTGTACGTGAAGGTAGAGTCAAAGTGACTGCATAGATAATAAACAGAGTAGCAGCAGCGTAAAAGAGGGGTCTTTGATTAGCTGTACAGGAGTCTTATGGCTTGGGGGTAGAAGCTGTTAAGAAGTCTTTTGGAAAAAGTCGTGGGACTCCGGTACCACTTGCTATGCGGTAGCAGAGAAAACAGTCCATGACTAGGGTGGCTGGAGTCTTTGACAATTTTTAGGGCCTTCCTCTGACACAACCTGGTATAGAGGTCCTGGATGGCAGGAAGCTTGGCCCCAGTGATGTACTGGGCCTTTCGCACCACCCTCTGTAGGCCACAGCTCAATCTTTCCCCCAGGTAACCGCCTCTCAGCATACAATGCTTCCTGCTGGTTCACCCTTTCTGCGTTCTTCTCTCTGTGGATCTCAGGAAGCCGAACAGCCCCTCTCCCTTTGATGCCTCCTGCACGATCATGCCACCACTCTGCTCGTCGGGTTGTCTTTGAAAACTTTCTGGGAGAGAGAGTGGGAAGAATGGAGAAGGAGAGAGAGAAAGCGAGGCCTAGCTAACATGGACCCTGTTATTCTGTGGTAGAGTGGGGGCCATTATCTTGTCTTGACTAGACAGCCTCTGATGTATGATAGTGGGACTGGACCACAGAGCCCGGAGGGGGGGGGGGTTCATCCATACATCCATCTGCATCAGGCCCCATCTCCTAACCCCCTGGCCCAGGCATCTCTCCAGCAGACGCCACGGAGCCGCTGCCAGGACACCAAGAGCTGCGCTTAAGTCATGGAAAATATGGAAGGCTTGTAATTGGACAGCCTCACTCTCCCTCTTCTCCTATCTTTTCCATAGGCCCCGGGGTTCAAACACTAACCAGAAGGCTCTGTTTGGGGCTGTAGAGAATGGGCCTCGTGTCTCTCTGTGATTTGTGGCTGTCTGACTCTGGACTTATTCTGGCCCTCTCTCGTCCATAACCACAGGGTTGATGTGCAACACTGTTGGTCATGGAGGGTTTGGCCTGAGGGAGATGATTTGTGTCTCGTCTCGAGTGAATTAGACAGACTGGGCACCTCCCTTTTGCTCTAGACGTCAAGTAGTAAAAGTGAAACATGGTTTGTGGTGAACATGATTAAGAAGACTCCTCAGCAACAGAGAATGGAATAATTGATAGCTTCATATGTTTATTAAGCATCATGTGATACGTCTGTGTGGTCAGGTATTACTGATAAAGCATTGAAAAAGTGACCAAAATATATATGTGTCCTTGTTTAAACAGCACTATTACCAATGCTGTACCATTCAGTGGTTTGCAGTATGTTTACAAATACAGTTGTTCACATCTGATATTTTCAGATTTGATTCCGTTTGCTGTAAGAGCGTTGAAGGGCCAAATAATATGTAATACACATTGGCATTGTAGAATGTTCACACACTTTCACTGTGGGGTACTGTGCTTTTATGTCACGGCCCTATTCATTGCTGTATGGCAGCTAGGCAATTCACAGCTCTCAGGGGCTTCTCTTACAGTAATCTTTACATCCGTGCATGCTTGGCCTGCAGAACACCCAGGTGAGTGAGTATAGCTTGTCGCTGGCCAAGTCATTATGCCAGTTGAGCGTTGAAGCACTATGAAACCCACCAGACCCTGCAGCCCTGGAGGACCAAGCGGGGCCACCCCCACACTCACAACAATGGAGGAGCTGAATAGAAAAGGGAGACCCATCAACTTTATTTCCTTATGAAGGTGCCATGGGATGGCTGCTTTTCAGAAGGAATTGTAATGGCTTGTGCAAGGTAGGCCAATAAGTGCAGTTAAAAGGTTTTTCAATGCTTAGAGAACAATGGCTGTAGTTGTGGTCATATTGGCCTGTATATGTCTAGTTCTTGCTCTACTGTAATTCTTAACAGTGTGAAACCTTGACAGATGACTGATCACTGTACATTCTATTTAGGTAACCATGACCTGAGCTCCAGTGAAAGCCAGCAGCTACATTAGCTCTCCTCTCCAGAATGATTACAAGTCCTTGGCTGTCTGATGGCATAGCCAGTCACTTACTTATTCTCACTGGTCATAAACCTGTCACACTTCTGGTTGCCAAATACACATACTTCATGTTGTCCTATAGTTTATCACTGCTATACCCGTCTGTGTCGATCAAAATTGTTACACCTGTTGATATCATATAATTCCTGCTGTTACGATCTTAACAATAGACTGCAACACAAAAAATTGCAGGAGTACGAACTGCCAAAGAAGTTACGACTTAATTTGAATTACTTTGCTTAGAAAAGCCTTTCGTATTTTTGTCCTTTGATTTTGAGAAAAATAAAAGTCAGACCCAAAACCACACGTTTTGACACATTTATATCCATTGTAAATGTCACAGGTTGTAAAATGGAATGTTTTGTTTCACACTGCTTCCAACTTTGTGGCAACAGTTTGGGGAAGGCCCTTTCCTGTTTCAGCACGACAATGCCCCCGTGCACAAAGCAAGGTCCATACAGAAATGGTTTGTCGGTCGGTGAGGAAGAATTTGACTGGCTTGCAGAGAGTCCTGACCTCAACCCCATCGAACACCGTTTGGATAAATTGGAATGGCGACTGGAATGGCAAGCCAGGCCTAATCGCCCAGCATCGGTGCCAGACCTCCCTAAAGCTCTTGTTGCTGAATGGAATCAAATCTCCGCAGGAATGTTCCAGCATGTAGTGGAAAGCCTTCCCAGAAGAGTGTATGCGGAGTTTGTTGTGATAGACTAGTGGCATGGCCAGACCCGTTTAAGCAACACTCAGACCATTTAACACAATAGCTCTAAGGACGTCTGTGAAAACGAATGAAGAGAGAGGTGCTTTTCACCTGGCAAAAATATATTGACTTCATAATGCTCATGAACAGTTTTTGTTGCTAACACAGGCCTTTCATTGAGGAGATTATGTAACGCTCTAGGTCTACAGTATGTACCATATGTTGCCTTGTGTTAGCTTTGAAATGGTGATATTTCCCCATCTGTGCACACGTGCCGTAGTATGGTGGTGAACCGAGTTGGATGAGACCCTGCAGAGTGTGGTCACCAGACCTCTCTCTATCACCCACACACTTATACACTCATGCCAGCATTAAGCTATTTCCTTCTGTGAGCACGTGCTGGAGACTCAGTACGAAAGAACACCGTGGTGTAGAACCAGGAACCCTACAGTCAGTGGTCACCAATCTCCTCCCCCTCTCATCGCCCTCCCCACCACAGAGAGCATGGGGCTTTTCCATTCGCCAATGGCCTTCCCGAATACTTTCCTAACCAACAATGCAAATATAGCTCCGGGCCTTATTTTCCGCTTGTTAAAAGAAAGAGAGAAAGAGCCCCGAACTCCCTCAAAGCAAATCCCCCGTCATCAGATTTCTCCCTAAAATAATATGGCGATGTGTGGACTCAGCACTACCCCTCTCGGCAGCCTTCCTGTTCCTCTAGTTGCGTCATTTTATTGACTGTTAGGAGAGAAACTTCAGAGTGTGCATTGCTGAGGTTCTGATTCACACTGCGCCAAGCCATGCAGTGTGGTGGTCCGTGAGAGCATGTTCCTCGCCCAGGAGGAGATGTGTTTCAGGGGGGCACCAGGGTCACTGGCGGATATCAGTGGGAGTCTGTCTTTCGCTGCCAGATGTACTTCCCAGCATTTAGTTTTGCAGGTTTTGATTGCTGTTTAGTAACGGTTTTATGTAGAATGTGAAAATGTGACTGACCAGCTCAAATCGGTCTTATGTAGCAAAATTTGAAATGTTTTTTTTTTACATTGGATAAAAGTAGAGATTCAGAGCTACAATATGGTATATCATACAATGCAATTGAGGAACAATGGGAAAGTAATTCTGCTTTGAAAGTTGATCAACTTGTAAACTCACTTTTGAAAAAAGGGCCTTGAAAGTCTTGGTACCTACTGGAAAGCTCTCCTTTGACTCCACCCATTCAGCACAGTTCACATCCTCTTAAACCAGCCCCACCCATCTCTTTAAGGATTCACATGTGAGGTCATGTGCTAAACAGTGAGTAGAGTAGTAAAGATTAAGACTAAAAGTGGTGAAAGTAGTAGCCTACAATAAGGAACAATTCCAGGTAAACAGTGTCCAGATAAAAATGTTATAAATATTAGACACTTACCCAGACACACTTGTCTAAATTGATGGGTCGTGTGAAATAAATGCTATAATCCCCAGCCACATCCAGTGGTGGAAAAAGTACTAAATTTTCATTGAGTAAAAGTATAAATCATTTCAAATTCCTTATATTAAACCAGACGGCACACTTTTTTAAATTGACGATAGCCAGGCTCACACTCCAACACTCAGACATAATTTACAAACGAAGCATTTATGTTTAGTGAGTCGGCGAGATCAGAGGCAGTAGGGATGACCTCTTGATAAGTGTGTGAACTGGACAATTTTCCTGTCAAAATGTAACCTTTGTAACCTAAGTACCTTTGGGTGTCAAGGAAAATGTATTGAGTAAGAAGTACATTTTCTCTACTAATGTAGTGAAGTAAAAGTAGGCCAAAATATAAAATAGTTCAGTAATGTACAGATATGACAAAAAAAACGACTTAAGTAGTATTTAAGTATTTTTGCTTAAATACTTTACGCCACTGCCCAAATGCCTTCACAACAGTACATTAGCACACTTTATGTACTGTTACACATGCACTTATCACTGTCACTACTTCAGCTGAAGTGGGTTCCTTTCCTTGTTCGGGCGACGCTCAGCGGTCGGTGTCGCCGGTCTTCTCGCCATCATCGATCCACTTTTCATTTTCCTTTTCTTTTGTCTTGTCTTCCCACACACCTGGTCTCAATTCCCTCATTACATGTTGTGTATTTAACCCTCTGTTCCCCCCATGTCTTTGTGCGGAATTGTTAATTGTAAGTGCATGTGCACGTTTTCTCTGGTGCACGACGGGTTTTGTAAGCATTTGTTTGTTGTTCTGGTTTCCGGGGGTTTTATGAATAAAACTGCTCCGTTGATTACCCAGTTTTGCTCTCTTGCACCTGACTTCCCTGCCGCCAGTTACGCACTCCCTTACAATCACATAGTATTCCATACATAAGTTAAGGCCATATGCAAACTGAGTAGAAACCTGAGTGAGGTTTGTGTGGTGGACACTTGATACGGTCACATGATATTGTTGTATGTCACAAAATCCTGTTACGACCACACATCAATATTCATTATATATCAATATTTTGCTAAGTGGATGGTCTCTACAGAAGGTGTAAACGGTACAGCCAAATGGATACTTGCATAGTAGCAATATCAGAAATAGATATTGTCAATATAAATAACATATACAGTATGTACAAGAACAATATCAAAAACGATATCGGTGATAGACGAGGTAGTTATACACATACAATCAGGGGTAAAGTGGCTGAGCAACAGAATAAAAAATAAATAGTAGCAGCAACGTGTTAGGAGAGAGTCATGGGAATAGAGGCACTGCAGATAGTGCTGATGACTAGTCCATCCAAACCATGCATGAACAAGGGAACCTATATTCGGAGAGCCTGTTTCTGTCCTGCCCTTGACTTTGGTGCAGGGCATGTGATGTCCATAGCCTCTTCGTCGCAAAACTTCATAATCTTGTCAAAAAGATAGTTTGTCTAGCTGTGTCCAATCCAGGTGGTGCTTTTACAGGCAGCTCCTTCAGCTATTCTCACTGCGAAGGCAGTCACCAGGAATACTTGGTATGGCCCCTCCCAATGGGGCTGCTTCCTGTCTATTCTCCCCAGGGACTGGATTGAGTGAATCACCTTCTCCTGTAATTCACCTGTAGTGCATAAAATCTTGGACATGCAGGTTTGGTTAACAAACAGTTTCTCATTTGTTGTATCTTCAACTTCTATGCCTACATGTTAGCTAGAATTTGTTTTTTATTTTTATTAGTTTATTATCCAATAGGCCACAAAGTGTCCTATCCTAGGCCCCCCTAGGCCCCGTCCTATGCTAGGCCACAACTACCCATCCCCCATTTGATACCTGGCTCCGTCCAGGTAACAATACATCAGCCTATTTAAACTGTAACTTAGGTCAAATAGGTAGGTACCCGTTGTGCCAAATTCCTCCTTTATCAGCGGCTCCCATCTTAACCCATCTAGTAACTTCCTTAATCAGAGCTCTAATCGGACTTTCCTTCAGTAATTCTGTGTCAATACTAACTTCCTCTTTCAAATGAGACTGTGTGTGGGTGTTGCTTTCCGGCTGCTCTCTTAGCTTCCTCAACTGCCCTTCTATTACCAACTCTTATGGTGGCCGTACCTTTCCTATGTTCTTCACATTTACAAATGGCTACTTTCTTTGGTAATAAAACTGCCTTTTAGTACATTCAAAATTAGATGCGCATGGGTAATGGGTTTACCCGCCGTGGTGACCCCTGTTTCTCCACTGAGCTGCAAATACACGGACGGTGTGAACAGCATAAGCACCATCAGTATGTATCGTAATGCATTTACCCTTCCCCAATTCACAAGCCCTGGCAAGGGCAACAATTTCAGCTTGTTGAGCAGAGTAATGTTTTGGTAATGCTTCAGCTTCCAACACCTCAGTGTCCAACTACAGCATATTCTGTCGCATTAGTGCCATCGGGGTTCTTTCTGGATCAACCATCTACAAACATAGTCAGTTACCCATCAGATAAAGCAAGGTCAGTTAAATCGGGTCGTAGTAAGACAACTTTCTTGGTTTCTGTTACACAATCATGTGTGCTGCCATCTGTTGTAAAGAGGAACTAATGTGGAGGGGTTCAGAGTAGTACAACGCTCCATTGTCAAATTAGTCATGTTCAAAAGGATTATCATACAAGACCGGTGTCTAGCTGGTGACATGTAAGCCATTTTATGTTCTAACAACAGAATGGATACGGCATGTGGAACCTTTAAAGTCAAATCATGATAAAGCACAACAGATGCTGAGTCCTCAACTGCCTGAGCTGTGACTTCCTCTTACTCACTTTGTGACCTTGTTCTGCTAAAAAACTAAGAGAGCTAGAGTATCATGCTTTACAGCCCTCCGGTGAGGGATTTGTCACCAATATTTTGTCTACATACAGTGGGGAGAAGTATTTGATACACTGCCGATTTTGCAGGTTTTCCTACTTACAAAGCATGTAGAGGCCTGTCACTTTTTATCATAGGTACACTATGAGAGATGGAATCTAAAACCAAAAATACAGAAAATCATGTTGTATGATTTTTAAGTAATTAATTAGCATTTTATGGCATCACATAAGTATTTGATACATCAGAAAAGCAGAACTTAATATTTGGTACAGAAACCTCTGTTTGCAATTACATACATCATACGTTTCCAGAAGTTCTTGACCAGGTTTGCACACACTGCAGCAGAGATTTTGGCCCACTCCTCCATACAGCCCTTCTCCAGATCCTTCAGGTTTCGGGGCTGTCGCTGGGCAATACGGACTTTCAGCTCCCCCCAAAGATTTTCTATTGGGTTCAGGTCTGAAGACTGGCTAGGCTACTCCAGGACCTTGATGCTTCTTACGGAGCCACTCCTTAGTTGTCCTGGCTGTGTGTTTCGGGTCATTGTCATGCTGGAAGACCCAGCCACGACTCATCTTCAATGCTCTTACTGAGGGAAGGAGGTTGTTGACCCCTCTATATGGTGCAGTCGTCCTGTCCCTTTTGCAGAAAAGCATCCCCAAAGAATGATGTTTCCACCTCCATGCTTCATGGTTGGGATGGTGTTCTTGGGGTTGTACTCATCCTTCTTCTTCCTCCAAACACGGCGAGTGGAGTTTAGACCAAAAGGCTCTATTTTTGTCTCTTCAGACCATATGATCTTCTCCCATTCCTCCTCTGGATCATCCAGATGGTCATTGGCAAACTTCAGACGGGCCTGGACATGCGCTGGCTTGAGCAGGGGGACCTTGCGTGCGCTGCAGGATTTTAATCCATGACGGTGTAGTGTGTTACTAATGGTTTTCTTTGAGACTGTGGTCCCAGCTCTCTTCAGGTCATTGAACAGGTCCTGCCGTGTAGTTCTGGGCCGATCCCTCACTTCCTCATGATCATTGATGCCCCACAAGGTGAGATATTGCATGGAGCCCCAGACCGTGTGTGATTGACCATCATCTTGAACTTCTTCCATTTTCTAATAATTGCTCCAACAGTTGTTGCCTTCTCACCAAGCTGCTTGCCTATTGTCCTGTAGCCCATCCCAGCCTTGTGCAGGTCTACAATTTTCAACCTGATGTCCTTACACAGCTCTCTGGTCTTGGCCATTGTGGAGAGGTTGGAGTCTGTTTGAGTGTGTGGACAGGTGTCTTTTATACAGGTAACGAGTTCAAACAGGTGCAGTTAATACAGGTAATGAGTGCAGAACAGGAGGGCTTCTTAAAGAAAAACTAACAGGTCTGTGAGAGACGGAATTCTTACTGTTTGGTAGGTGATCAAATACGTATGTCATGCAATAAAATGCAAAATTACTTCAAAATCATACAATGCGATTTTCTGGATTTTTGTTTTAGATTCTGTCTCTCACAGTTGAAGTGTACCTATGATAAAAAGTTACAGACCTCTACATGCTTTGTAAGTAGGAAACACTGACGATTTTGCAGGTTATCAAATACTTGTTCTCCCCACTGTATATCAAAATTTAGCTAACAAATGGATGATCAAATTTTCATTTTATTTCCCATTACTGTCAATACCAGATAAGGTTTCTGTTTCCAAATATTGACTTTTTCCTTGTATGCACTAATGAATTTAATAGTAACATTTCTATGTAGTAATCTACAAGATAGTTCAACTTAATTATGTAATTATCTCGTTACTCTCAATGATCCTGGATCACAACAAATGCCATATCCTTGTCATCTTTCTACTATTTAAATACAAATCTTCTAATAATTAAATAAAGCCAAAACGACTGCTAAACATAGCATATGTTTTTCTGTACTAATGAAATCTCTCCTTCGGGAGTTTACTGTATTTTATCTAACAATAACCTGAGTTAATCTTAAATCAGTCATCAATAATTGAATATATGTTGCATAGTGTGGGATCCATTATCTACAGTAATTTACCATCCCTAAGAACTGCAACATAATTAATTTTAACGCTTATGAAATCACTATTTTTCTATCTTC
This sequence comes from Oncorhynchus masou masou, assembly GCF_036934945.1. Taxonomy (NCBI): domain Eukaryota; kingdom Metazoa; phylum Chordata; class Actinopteri; order Salmoniformes; family Salmonidae; genus Oncorhynchus; species Oncorhynchus masou. The sequence goes on from NW_027016523.1 coordinate 198,456, forward strand.
CTCTTTTTTCCTGCCCTGTTGGCTTAAAATATGTCCTAAATACTTAACATGAGTCTACCATAATTAACTTGTCCTCGCTAATTTTCTCACTGTATTCATCAAAGAAAATATAATAACACCATAATATCAATTTCACAGCCTTGTTGTATTAAATTACCTTAAGATTAGTAGTACAAATTACCTTACGATTCTTTATCCAAATGGCTTTCCAATGAGGCTGATCAGACCACAAAGGAAAGTTATGAGAGGTCATAAGTCATACCACCCCTTCAAAGAAGTGTTTCTTACTGCATTAAACAACATTCCTTTATCAAAAGAATTCCCGTATTTAATTAAAAATAAAAACTTCAAAAATTCCATGTAACTCACTCACTCTCTCCTCTCATTGTCTCTCTCTTTACACTTGACTTCCTGCTGCTACTACTTGTGTCTCTTTCTCCTTCGTCTGCGATCTCTTTTCTGTCTCTGTCTACTGTTCCTTGGTGGGACCTTACAATCCTCTGCCATGTGTCCTGTTTTATCACCATTGTAGCACTTTCTGTCCTCGAGTTCCGTCCACTATCTTTTTAAAATTTTTCCTGCAATTTCCCCCAGAGTAGCAATCAAATATTTGACTTCGCTCGCTCTTGCTCTCCAGCCCACTGTAAAACAACCGCTGCCCCCTGTCCTGGGGTCCAGTCTCCTTTTACAGCCGCCCAATCCTTTCCTACTACCTGTCTGACCTTTTTCTGGCTCATGTCTCTCTCTCATGTCTCTCTCTCATGTCTCTCTCTCTTTCTCTTTTCTCTTTCTCTCTTCTCTCTCTTTCTCTTTTTTTTTTTTTTTTTTTTGCGCTTCAGAAAACCACACCCTATCGGTGTCTAGCCCCTCTACCCGCTGTTTATCTGATTTACTACCCATGTTTGATAAATCCTTGCTGTTGCTATGGTATTTATCACTATCTATGTGTATATACTTCTATGATCTATGTATGTGCTGTTTACCGTTACCAAGCTACTATAGTTGCTCTCCTGCCTGACTATGTGTGTCTCTCTGGAAACTATCTATAGAGGTGTCTGTCGATTGGACATTAGATCTCACCTGTATACAATTACAAGCAATTGTTCCTTGGGACTTTCAACGTTAATATCTCGTATCTCACTCCTCTATATTAGGTTTCCCTCTCCTCTGTTTTTGGATATTATTTTCTGTCAGTATTGAATAGGTTAAGTTGTTCGCATAGAATTACCTTCCTTTCTCACCAAGCCTAGTTTATATCCTCACCTATTTTAATATATCTACCACTACTTTTCATAGTCGGACTACTTCCCATATACAGATAGACTACTTCAGGACTTTATTTAGGTATGTCCTTTGAATTGATGGCTGTCCTATTTATACAAAATGACCGTCCTGTCTAACACCTATATCCCTTCCTTCCGTTATTTTTATTTGTGGTATTGCACATTACCTCAGGTCTTTCGGACCTGCCTTCCTATCGATTTTGGTTAAACTACTAAGTAGAAACCTAGTGAATCTGTTTGGAATGCCCAATGTCATGAACCGGCTCAAAGCCCGTAACAAAAGGGAGACAACGTGGAGATAAGGAGTAACAAAATATATATTTATTAACCAGTTGCGACGAGCAAACCCGTATCCGGGAGCGTAATCATAGCCTCAAATGCATAACATAACACAACTATTCATGAAAATCGCAAATGAAATGAAATAAATATATTCAAACACAAGCTTAGCCTTTTGTTAACAACACTGTCATCTCAGATTTTCAAAACATGCGTTACAGCCAACGCTAGACAAGCATTTGTGTAAGTTTATCATGGCATAATGCTATGCTAGGCTCTGCTGGAAGTAGGCAACATTTTCACAAAAATGAGAAAGGCAACCAAATTAAATCATTTACCTTTGAAGAACATCAGATGCTTTCACTCAGGAGACTCCCAGTTAGAAAGCAAATGTTCCTTTTTTCCAAAAATATTATTTTTGTAGGCGAAAAAGCTCCCGTTTCTTCACCATGCTTGGCTGAGAAATCGACTGAAAAATGCTATAACGCCAAACTTTTTTCAAAATTAGCTACATAATATTGACAGAAACACGGCAAACGTTGTTTAGGATCCATCCTCAAGGTGTTTTTAACAAATATTTTCGATAATATATCTGGCGAGGCAGTTGGTTTCTCATAAGAAGCGATTGGTAAAATGGCTACCTCCAGTATTTTACACAAGGTGTTCTGCGGGAGACACCATGTGACCACATGCCGTATATGGTCCCTTACAGCCATTCTTCAAGGGAAATGCCTAAAAAGAAGGCACAATGCTGTAGACACCTTGGGGAAAACGTAAGCTCATTCGTAGCTCATTCACAGCCATAGGAGTCATTGGCATGAGGCGGTTTCAAAAAATGCGGCACTTCCTGGTTGGATTTTTATCTGGGTTTCGCCTGTAACATCAGTTCTGTGGCACCCACAGACAATATCTTTGCATTTTTGGAAATATCAGTGTCTTCTTTCCAAAGCTGTAAATTATATGCATAGTCGAGCATCTTTTCGTGACAAAATATCTTGTTTAAAACGGGAACGTTTTTCATCCAAAAATGAAAATAGCGCCCCCTAAATCCAACTGGTTAAGTAAGTAACTAGGTACAATATACAATGGCGTGTGTAATCAGTAGTGTAAGTCAGTGTTTTGCATGCATGAATGTGATAATGCAGGGTGTTGAAAGGTGCCAAAGCAAACAACCAAAAGGCCACCAAGATACACAACAAAATCTGTAAAGGTGTGTGCATGGAGAGAGTCTCTTCCATGAATGTGGAAGAGGTCTATTTATTCTGGGACACACCGGGCCCAGGTGTTTCCCATGTAGCTGACGACCCTGAACTCCGCCCACCGGCATCCTAATAAGGAAACAAGAACAAAGAGAGAATACGGCAGACAGATTGGGAGGGACGTCACACCAAGCTCCTATTATTGATATGTTCTAAGCATTTTAGAACATCAAATCCAAGATATCTTAAATCATACCCCCCCAATTTCGAGAATAAAGACTACTGACCTGGTCTCACAGACTGGGAAAAGCAATGTCGGTTGGATCTAGTCGCCGTTCCTGTCAACCTAGGGTGTATTCCAGCCTGTTATAGAGCCCCAATGTCAGGGGCAGGGCTTTATTTTACGGGACCATGGCCCGCCCGTGCGTGGTTCTCGGCTTGTTACCTTCAGATGACAGGGACAGATATTTAGATCCGGCTCGAAGGACCAATTGTTCGGAGAATTAAGTTTTCAAGGTTCATGAACTGAACTTCAATTAAAATACTCCGTCTGTACCCAGAGTTTGTAAAGTTCTGGGGGAAATGAAACAGACGGAGACCAGTCAAAAATAGTCAGAATGTTTATTCTCGAGTGCTTTGCCCATCATTTCATGTACATTGGTTTATATACCTCTCATTTCGTCATAAATATCCCTCCTCCTCTCAGACCATGACAAAGCTGCTTTTCAATTGCATTCCAACACATACATATTGCTTATCATATGCTACCACATGTTACAATCTACTGCAAGCCCAACGGTTTCTCCCCATCCCTGGTTGGGGACCAGACATCTTTCCTGTTGTTAGTTTCACTGTGGTCACAAGTTGTCTGTCAAAAGTTGTCTGTTAACACTTCCTCTTTGCCTATGTACAAACATTCTTCAACAGACAGGGTAGAATTCTGTTAGTTGCAATCCTGCGTTAAATGTATACATAATTTAGTCATTATTCATAAAAATCCCCTAACAATTACGTGATTAACTAATCACGTAATTGGGAAGTCGGGGCACCAAGGAAAATATTCAGATTAAAGTTATAATTTTCCTAATATAACTTAAACATTTTAATATCTCATCAATTAGTTTTCTAATTAACGAATTATTCTTTATCATGTTAGTCTCATTCCAAATGTCATAAATTGTTGGTTATCTGCACAAACCCAGTCTTCACTATGAATCATCCATACAGCAATTGTCTCAATAATTTATTTATTAACTAACTAAATAATCACAGAAATGCATAAACCAACAACAAAGTAGATCTGGTTACAAGGAATTGATAGGGGATGTGGGCTAAACTGGCATGGTTGCTTGGTAGACAAAGGGACTGAGAAGGGCGCGAAAGACACTACAGAGTTGATAATTCTATCAATTGAAATGCTGATCCTTTGCACATGAACACTCACTCATTTGGGAATAATTGCAATCAATATATATATTTACGCTGAGTGTGTCGTGATCTCTGTTGGAAAGTTTGTTTCTGTTGGAGAGTTTGTCCGCCCTCTCTGGAGTCTATTAGTTAGAATGGCTACTTCAGAGTAACATTCAGAAATGTCGTTATAGAATAGATGTTTCGGCAGTTGTCGGCCTTCGCATTCACGGGTACATAATTTCTAGCTGCAAACTAGTAATTAGTATCGAAGAGTAGCTCTTATTCTGTCAGATCGATTGTCTCAGAGTTTAACCACATGGTATGGTTAAAAGATTCAACAATCTACTCGAACCTTAGCTCCCTCTATGATGAGGTACTGGTCTCTACTCAAACCCTCTCATGGTAATCGAGGTAAGCTGGTCTAAAGGGAAATTCTTTAGGGTATGGTTTTATTCTGAACAGTAGAAACTGGCTGTCCCATGACGCCAGACCAATGTCTGTGCTCATGGGGCAGGCCTTAGACTTAGTTAAACTCCAAAGGGAATTGGAGTTTCCTTCATTAACAGTTTAAAATCACATTATATAATTTCACAAATAGTTTCATCTTTACTCATTAATTTTATATAACAATTAGATGCAAGCCTCACAACTGAGACTTTTGTATAAACAGAGTTATGGTAATGTGGCTATATTGTCTCTGAGTTTCACAAACATTAAATGAAATGGACCATGTACACATTCTCCAAAACCTGGACATTGTTCAGTTCTCAAGTTCTGTGATGTGGCAGAGGTTGCTTTGTTCTCCTGTGAAATTCATCCTCTCTATACTCTGGCCATGAGGAGAGAAACCTCTAGGAATTTATGACCTGCCTAACAGAGCCTGGGTGTAGGGGGAAGAGAGAGAGGGGGGATGGTGCTCACTGTACCCAAAGAGGGCCACATCATGACAATGGCGAGACAGCCTGCAGGGAGGTGAGGGCACTCTGAGTGTGGTGTCAGGAAAACAACCTCTCACTTAACGTCAACAAAACAAAGGAGATGATCGTGGACTTCAGGAAACAGCAGAAGGAGCACCCCCCTATCCACATTGAAGGGACAGCAGTGAAGAAGGTGGAAGGTTTTTAGTTACTCGACGTACACATCACAAACCAACTGAAATGTTCCACTCACACAGACAGTGTGGTGAAGCGCCTCTTCAACCTCAGGAGGCCAAAGAAATTTGACATGTCACCCAAAACCCTGACAAACTTTTACAGATGCATAATCGAGAGCATCCTGTCGGGCTGTATCACAGCCTGGTACGGCAACTGCACCGCCTTCAACCGCAAGGCTCTCCAGAGGGTGGTGCGGTCTGCACAATGCATCACCAGGGGCAAACTACCTGCTCTCCATGGCATCTACAGCACCCGATGTCGCAGGAATGCCAAAAAGATCAAGGACATCAACCACCTGAGCCACTGCCTGTTCACACTGCTACCATCGAAGGTGAGGTCAGTACAGGTGCATCAAAGCTGGGACTGAGAGACAGAAGCTGTATTTCAATCTCAAGACCATTAGACTGCTAAACAGCAATCATTAACTTTGAGAGGCTGCTGCCTACATTGAGACCCAACCACTGGCCACTTTAATAAATCGATCACTTGTCACTTTTTACAATTCACTCTAAATAATGCCACTTTAATAATGTTTTCATATCTTACATTACTCATATCACATTTTTTTTTTATACTATCTATTGCACCTTGCCTATGCTGCTCGGCCATTGCTCATCCATATACTTTCATTTACATATTCTCATTCACCCCTTTAGATTTGTGTGTATTAGGTAGTTGTTGAGGAATTGTTAGATTACTTGTTAGATATTACTGCACTGTCGACACTAGAATCGCAAGCATTTCACTACACTCGCATTAACATCTGCTAACCATGTGTATGTGACAAATACATTTAGATTTGTTTTGAAAAGGTACAAGGTAGGCCTCCAGGGTGTTGCAGTGGTCTAGGGCACTGCATCGCAGCGCTGGCTGTGCCACCAAAGACTCTGGGTTTGCGCCCAGGCTCTGTCGCAGCTGACCGCGACCGGGAGATCTGTGGGGCGACGCACAATTGGCCTAGCGTCGTCCGGGTTTGGCCGGTAGGGATATCCTTGTCTCATCGCGCACCAGGGACCCCTGTGGAGGGCCAGGCGCAGTGCACGCTAACCAAGGTCGCTAGGTGCACGGTGTTTCCTCCGACACATTGGTGCGGCTGGCTTCCGGGTTGGATGCGCGCTGTGTTAAGATGCAGTGCGGCTTGGTTGGGTTGTGTTTCGGAGGACGCATGGCTTTCGACCTTCGTCTCTCCCGAACCCGATGAGGCAAGATAGTAATTACTAACAATTGGATACCACGAAATTGGGGAGAAAAAGGGGGTAAAATAACAAAAAAATACATTTAAAAAAGACAAGTGGTGAAATGTTGCAACTCGACCAACAACATTTTATCCTAGTTTGCCACTTCAAATTCTGACTTGAAAGGTCTTTCAAGTGAAACTTCCCAGTCAGAACTATGAGCTTCTGATAACTCCGATAGCATATGAACGCAGCATATGCTGAAGCCAAAAGTTCTGGTTCCTGTTCTGTTTAGGCTCAACTGTGCATTTCTTTTCAAGACAGGAAGTCAATAAACTTAAACAGGCTTTTGTTCAAGCCAGACAGAGGAACTGCTTAGAAGTGTTTTATGGAGGAACTTGTGAGTGCGGCTCACATATGTTGAGTTTATCCAACAAACAGTAGAAGGAAAGTAAAAGTGTGGACTGGTCTGCTGCTGGATTGTATTTGCTAAAATGTGCTATAGGTCCTGGGGTGTTTCAAATATTTTTGCGCAAGAGCTGGCGGTGGTGCAAAGGACTGGGTTTTGATGAGTTAATAAGTTGTATGTGTGTCAAGGCTTGACCGCTCATTCGACCAAAATTCGACTTGGATCCTTTGTTGAAACTTGCTGAGGCAGCTCCATTCATCCCGGGGACTGGACCAAAATGCCGACGCCAGAGTACAGGAAGAAATGGGGCCCTAGGCAGAATACCATAGTACTGTTTCATATGATACTGCTGACTTTTTTTCGGCCCTACCAATCTAAAGAACCTGCTGGCGCCTGTTATAAAATGTGTAAGTACATTTGTTTATAAATTCAGTTGAATTGAAGAAACAGCTACTAGTCTCTTCTATGTGGAGGTCCAATATTATCCACTTCAAACATATTCAGGACAAAAATGTAATTGCTTTGCCACATTTCTTTTTGCAGAATTACTTTAGTGTCGTGTTTCAAACAGGATTCATGTTTTGGAATATTTGCATTCTGTACAAGTTTCCTTCTTTTGACTCTGTCAGTTAGGTTAGTATTGTGGACTAACTGCTGTGGTATCTCAGGAGGCCTATCCCGGGGGACGGTAATAGAGGGGAGGTAAGTGAGGCGACGTTGGCTCCCTCTGCTGGGAATACTGGAGCTGGGCACCCCGACACAGACAGCTCTAAGTGGAGGTAATTAGAGGAAAGTGGAGGCCAAATAAAAGGAGCACGATGGCACACCGCGAGAGAACAGGGAGAGACCGACACAAGCGAAAGGAGAGAAGAAGGACCGAGCCAAACCTCAGTGATTTTCTATGTTTATTTTCTGTCTTCGTCTGCAAAAACAACTTTACTAAAGCCTCCCTGTCTCTGGGTCAATCTCTGCCCGCTCAACCCAACCCCACCCCACGGTTTACCACACTACACTGTTGTTGATCCATCCCCAGTTCTCCTATCACAGCCATTAAACTCTAACTGTTTTTAAAGTCACCATTGGCCTCATGGTGAAATCCCTGAGCGGTTTCCTTCCTCTCCAGCAACTGAGTTAGGAAGTACACCTGTATCTTTTTAGTGACTGGGTGTTATGATACACAATCTAAAGTGTAATTAATAACTTCACCATGCTCAAAGCAATGTTTAATGTCTGCTTTAACATTTGTTAACCTCTTGAATCTATAGGGGCACTTTTTCATTATTGGATAAAAAAAACGTGCCCGTTTTAAGCACAATATTTTGTCACAAAAAGATGCTCGACTATGCATATAATTGACAGCTTTGGAAAGAAAACACTCTGACGTTTCCAAAACTGCAAATATATTATCTGTGAGTGCCCCAGAACTGATGCTACATGCGAAACCAAGATGAAATTTCAAACAGGAAATGAGCAAAATTTTTGAAGCTCTGTTTTCCAATGTCTCCTTATATGGCTGTGAATGCGACAGGAATGAGCCCACAATCTCTGCCGTTTCCCCAAGGTGTCTGCAGCATTGTGACGTATTTGTAGGCATATCATTGGAAGATTGACCATAAGAGACTACATTTGCCAGGTGTCCGCCCGGTGTCCTCCGTCGAAATTGGTGCGTCATCTTCAGCTGCAAGTATTTTTCCATGGGATTCAGAGGAGAAAGTAGACTTCCATGAACGATATATCAATGAATAGATATGTGAAAAACACCTTGAGGATTGATTCTAAACAGCGTTTGCCGTGTTTCAGTCGATATTATGGAGTTAATTTGGAAAAAGTTTGCCGTTTTGATGACTGCATTTTCAGGTTTTTTTGGTACCCAAACGTGATGTACAAAACGGAGCGATTTCTCCTACACAAAGAATCTTTCAGGAAAAACTGAACATTTGCTATGTAACTGAGAGTCTCCTCATTGAAAACATCTGAAGTTCTTCAAAGGTAAATGATTTTATTTGAATGTTTTTCTGGTTTTTGTGAAAATGTTGCCCGCTAAATGCTACGCTAAATGCTACGCTAGCTATCAATACTCTTACACAAATGCTTGTTTTGCTATTGTTGAAAAGCATATTTTGAAAATCTGAGATGACAGTGTTGTTAGGAAAAGGCTAAGCTTGAGAGATAGCATATTTATTTAATTTCATTTGCGATTTTCATAAATAGTTAACGTTACGTTATGCTAATGAGCTTGAGGCTATAACTGGATACAGGTTTTTTTCATAGCCAAACGTGAACAAAACGGAGCGATTTGTCCTACACAAATAATATTTTTTGAAAAACTGAACATTTGCTATCTGAGAGTCTCCTCATTGAAAACATCTGAAGTTCTTCAAAGGTAAATTATTTTATTTGAATGCTTTTCTTGTTTTTGTGAAAATGTTGCTGGCTGAATTCTAGGCTTATAGCTATGCTAGCTATCAATACTCTTACACAAATGCTTGTTTAGCAATGGTTGAAAAGCATATTTTGAAAATCTGAGATGACAGTGTTGTTAACTTCTTGAAACTCCCCATCCCGGATCCGGGTTTGTGACTAAAGCCTCAGGCTCATTAGCATAACGCAACGTTAACGATTTCTGAAAATCGCAAATAAAATGAAAATAATGTGTCTGCTCTCAAGCTTAGCCTTTTCTTAACAACACTGTCATCTCAGATTTTCAAAATATGCTTTTGAACCATAGAAATTGACTAATTTGTGTAAGAGTATGCAAAGCTAGCATAGCATTTTGAGTAGCATTTAGCACGCAACATTTTCACAAAAACCAGATAACCAAATAAATAAAATAATTTACCTTTGAAGAGCTTTGATGTTTTCAATGAGGAGACTCTCAGTTACATACCAAATGCGCAGTTTTTCCTGAAAGCGTCTGTGTGTAGGAGAAATCGTTCCGTTTTCTACATTGCGTCTGGCTACCGAAACGAACCGAAAATTCAGTCACCTACAACGTAAAACTTTTTCCGGATTAACTACATAATATCTACCGAAACATGGCAAACGTTGTTTGGAATCAATCCTCAAGGTGTTTTTTCACATATCTCTTCATTGATATGCAGTTCGTGGAAGCTTGCTTTCCTCTCTGTATCCCATGGAAAAATACTGGCAGCTGGCTTTTGCGCACCAATTTCGGCGCAGGACACCGGGCGGACACCTGGTAAATGTGGTCTCTTATGGTCAATCTTCCAATGATCTGCCTACAAATACGTCACAATGCTGCAGACACCTTGGGGAAACGACAGAAAGGGCAGGCTCATTCCTCTCGCATTCACAGCCATATAAGGAGACAATGGAAAACAGAGCCTCAAAAATCATGTTGAACCCTTATTGCACACAGACTGAGTCCATGCAACTTATGTGACTTGTTACGCACATATTTACTCCACAACTTATGTAGGCTTGCCATAACAGAAGGGTTGAAGAGTCAATAAATAAAGACATTTTATTTTTTAAGTGTTTTATTAATTTGGAAACATTTCAAAAACATAATTCCACTCTGACATTATGGGGTATTATGTTTAGGCAAGTGACAAAAAAAAGCACCACAGCACACCAAGACAGTCGTGAAGAGGGAACGACAAAACCTATTCCCCCTCAGGAGACTGAAAAGATTTGGCATCGGTCCTCAGATCCTCAAAAGGTTCTACAGCTGCACCATTGAGAGCATCCTGACTGGTTGACAATTTTTAGGGCCTTCCTCTGACACCGCCTGGTGTAGAGGTCCTGGATGGCAGGCAGCTTTGCCCCAGTGATGTACTGGGCTGTACGCACTATTCTCTGAAGTGCCTTGCGGTCGAAGGCCGAGCAATTGCCATACCAGGCAGTGATGCAACCAGTCCGGATGCTCTCGATGTTACAGCTGTAGAACCTTTTGAGGATCTCAGGACCTATGCCAAATCTTTTTAGATTCCTGAGGGGGAATAGGCTTTATCGTGCCCTCTTCACGACTGTCTTGGTGTGTTTGGACCAATCTAGTTTGTTGCTGATGTGGACACAAAGGAATTTGAAGCTATCAACCTCCACTACAGCCCCGTCGATGAGAATGGGGAAGTGCTCGGTGCTCCTTTTCCTGTAGTCCACAATCATCTCCTTAGTCTTGGTTACGTTGAGGGATAGGTTGTTATTCTGGCACCACCCGGCCAGGTCTCTGACCTCCTCCCTATAGGCTGTCTCGTTGTTGTCTGTGATCAGGCCTACCACTATTGTGTCATCAGCAAACTTAATGATGGTGTTGGACTCGTGCCTGGCCATGCAGTCGTGGGTGAACAGGGAGTACAGGAGGGGACTGAGCATGCACCCCTGGGGAGCTCCAGTGTTGAGGATCAGCGTGGCAGATGTGTTGCTACCTACCCTCAACACCTGGGGGCGGCCTGTCAGGAAATCCAGGAACCAGTTGCAGAGGGAGGTGTTTAGTCCCAGGATCCTTAGCTTGGTGATGAGCTTTGAGGGTACTATGTTGTTGAACGCTGAGCTGTAGTCAATGAACAGCATTCTCACATAGGTGTTCCTTTTGTCCAGGTTGGAAAGGGCAGTGTGGAGTGCAATAGAGATTGCATCATCTGTGGATCTGTTTGGGCGGTATGCAAATTGGAGTGGGTCTGGGGTTTCTGGGATAATGGTGTTGATGTGAGCTATTACCAGCCTTTCAACGCACTTCATGGCTACGGACGTGAGTGCTATGGGTCTGTAGTCATTTAGGCAGGTTGCCTTTGTGTTCTTGGGCACAGGGACTATGGTGGTCTGCTTGAAATATGTTGGTATTACAGACTCAACCAGGGACATGTTGAAAATGTCAGTGAAGACCTGCCAGTTGGTCAGCATATGCCCAGAGCACACGTCCTGGTAATCCGTCTGGCCCCGCAGCCTTGTGTATGTTGACCTGTTTAAAGGTCTTACTCACGTCGGCTACGGAGAGCGTGATCACACAGTCGTCCGGAACATCTGATGCTCTCAATCATGCCTCAGTGTTGCTTGCCTCGAAGCGAGCATAGAAGGGATTTAGCTCATCTGGTAGGCTCGTGTCACTGGGCAGATCGTGGCTGTGCTTTCCTTTGTAGTCTGTAATAGTTTGCAAGCCCTGCCATATCCGACGAGCGTCGGAGCCGGTGTAATATGATTCAATCTTAGCCCTGTATTGACGCTTTGCCTGTTTGATGGTTCGTCGCAGGGTATAGCGGGATTTCTTGTAAGCTTCTGGGTTAGAGTCCTGCACCTTGAAAGTGGCAGCTCTACCCTTTAGCTCAGTGCGAATGTTGCCTGTAATCCATCGCTTCTGGTTGGGGTATGTACGTACAGTCACTGTGGGGACGACGTCCTGAATGTACTTATTGATAATGCCAGTGACTGACGTGGTGTATTCCTCAATGTCATTGGAAGAATCCCAGAACATGTTCCAGTCTGTGATAGCAAGGCAGTCCTGTAGTTTAGCATCTGCTTCATCTGACCATTTTTTATAGACCAAGTCACTGGTGATTCCTGCTTTAATTTTTGCTTGGAAGCAGGAATCAGGAGGATAGTTGTGGTCGGATTTACAAAATGGAGGATGAGGGAGAGCTTTGTACGTGTCTCTGTGTGTGGAGTACAGGTGATCTAGAATTTTTTTTCCCTCTGGTTGCACATTTTAACATGTTGATAGAGATTTGGTAGAACTGATTTCAGTTTCCTGGCATTAAAGTCTCCGTCCACTAGGAGCGCCGCCTCTGGGTGAGTGTTTTCCTGTTTGCTTAATTCCTTATACAGCTGACTGAGTGCGAACTTAGTGCCAGCATCTGTCTGTGGTAGTAAATAAACAGCCACAAAAAGTATAGCTGAGAACTCTCTAGGCAAGTAGTGTGGCCTGCAGTTTATCACAATATACTCAACTTCAGGCGTGCAAAATCTAGAGACTTCCTTATATTTCGTGCACCAGCTGTTGTTTACAAATATGCACAGACTGCCCCCCCCCCCACTCGTCTTACCGGAGTGTGCTGATCTATCCTGCCGGTGCAGCGTGTATCCCGCTCGCTGAATATCCTTGTCGTCAATCAGCCACGATTCCGTGAGTTTACAGTTTTTGATGTCCCGTTGGTAATATTGCGATCTTACCTGGCTAGTTTATTGTCCAATGATTGCGCGTTGGCGAGTAATATTGACGGTAACGGCAGCTTTCCTAGTTGTCTTCTGCGGGTCTGGACGAGGCATAATGGCTGTGATAGGAGAACTGAACATCAACAACATTGAACTTACTCCACAATACTAACCTAATTGACAGAGTTAAAAGAAGTTAGCCTGTACAGAATACAAATATTACAAAACATGTATCCTGTCTGCAATAAGGTACTAAAGTAAAACTGCCAAAAATCCGTGTTCTGGCTGGGCCACTCAAGGACATTCAGAGACTTGTCCCGAAGCCACTCCCACATTGTCTTGGCTGTGTGCTTTCCTGTTGGAAGGTGAACCTTCGCCCAAGTCTGAGGTCCTGAGTGTCCAATGGCTCTATCCAACAAGGACAAACATATCTACATGCACAAAAAGGAATAGGGCGTTCAGTATAACAGAGCAAAATGCCAGAAAGCAGGACAACATTTATTTTTAGATCTCCCCCCCTCCATCAAAACACAGGAAGCCGTCATAGGGTGTATCATTCAGCGCGCGAAGCCCAGACCTGCCTTCCCCCTGGGCAATTATGTGTGAAACACATCTCACTGTTCTAGAAATGCCTCGGATGTGAAGAAAACAAGCCTAGATTCGCCCAGGGTGACATTACCCTTTAACTGCTGGCTACTCTTCTTCCGTGGCTTAAGCCAACGAGAGAAGGTCACAAGGGTTTCCCTAAAAGCTGTCAGGGTTTAAACATCTTCTATTGTACATAAAGTGAATAGCTTAATCAAATGATTGGGAAGTAATCTAATTCTGTCACTATCAAAGTCAATTGTTTTGTCTCCTCTGCTATAGAAGATTATAGCTCAGCCTCGGAATGTCAAAGAAACGAAACATATCCCCATATGCATCAGTCTTTCCTGGGTATTTTACAGCTTGTTTCTAGCATAAAGGATCTCGGACTAAAGCACCGTTATAGATCACTTTATATAATCGGATCCGTTATATTGTCTTCAAAATCTTAAGCTAACAAGGGGTAGGCCTGTGCTTTTTGTCATTTTCTTTAAGAAAAGTTAGGCCTATGTCATACCCCTTCAATTCGAGTCTTGGTTTTTAACCTAACAGCCTTTCACTGACACGTAGGTAGGCTATTTAATGAGTGCATGGTGGGTGGAGGAATTGACCGACAAATCTATGGATGTAGCAGCTATAGCCTGATATTGTCTGTCGGCCTACCTCTTGTTTCATAAATAGGAAGAAACCAGCTTCAACATAAAATCCTATTGTTGTTAGTAAAGTGTAATTAAAATGATGATGGTTTAATGGAATTATGCCTACTTGAATTTGCTACTTTTCAGCACCATGTGCAGTCCGCTTCGGATTGATTGTGCCAGCAGCTGCTGCTTTCAAGTTTCAGCACAACAATGTAAGTTATTTGAATCTCGCTTATTGTGAGGTCAATGACTGTGATAAATACATCATGAGCAAGAAACATATTATTTTTTTATCCAATTTATTGTAATAGTAGCAAGCTATCAATCAAAGTTGACCTGTAGTCTCCCTACTCATCTTTGCACGCTCCTTTTCAAACTGAACAGATCATAGACTATAGGCTAGTCCGCTTGCAAGAGTGCATTTTTTTGGACTAGGCCTAATAAATGAAACAATTCTGAAAAAGCCTTTGACTCCTGAACTACCACCGTAGGCCAACACAGCACTGCCTTTGGTTAGGGAGCACACAAAAAATGTTTTGATCCGAGCAGGGCTCAGGGTTGGAATATCCATTTCAATGTTTAATGCAGCCTAGTTGCTTTTACACCATCCCAGCAGCTACTGTATCTTAGAAACACAACTTTGCTCTGTGCTTCTCCAAGCATGCACTTTGTAGCCTATAGGTTATGGATCATTTGATTGAGACCACACTAAACAGCCAAAGGGGGCCCAGCGGAGAATCCGAGATGAGGGATAGAGCACACATCGATATATAGCCTAATAAGCAATTCATTCTTAAACACGGAGAAATATCAAAATTTCATTAATTACAAATTACATGACCCTCCCCTGGACTATGTTAAAAAAATACTAAACCCTCACCCATTTTCCTCTAGGTAGCCATTCTGTAAATCCATGATCCATCCCTTCCATGCATTGCTAACCTTCGGTTTACAAAAGTTCAATGGGGTTTGAAAATAGCGCCCCTTGTGTTCAATGCCAGTATTACAGAATATCCTGGTATTGCACAAGGTCCGTATGAAGGTATGACAAGATGGATACCACCCAAGCTTTGTCTTGGCAAGAGCAGCTTATACATTATGGGTTTGACTTCTCTGTCCATGTTACACCGTGTTAGTGTTAGTTATATCAGGGCCCATAGAGCCCGGTGAAGAGCTGCTCCAGGGACCTCTGTTTCTAACCACTAGGTGTCACTGTTCCTCTGCCATCTCACCAGTCCCCACATCCAGTAAGAGACAGTGATGCTAAGTGCAGCTTTCACATGGCATAACCCCTGATTTTAATTTCAAGGCTTCTCTCTCTCGCCACCACTTCCCAGACACAGACACCCCCCCCCCCCCCTTCTGTCCTTCTGTCTGTGAGTCTGTCTGTCTGGTGAGAGGATCCACACCGCCAAACTTTATGCCTGACGCGCAGAGAGAGGACGTTAGTTTTTCCACTACCACACACTTCACCTTGTGGTAACCCCCAGGAAACCAGGGACCTCCAAAGCTAATCTGTCTGAAGAAGGGCTCCAACCCTGGCCGAGCCAGTCTGTCTTCTCCATCTGAGGTGTTTGCTTTGGTGAGGATATTCTGGTGTATGGACCACTGAATGGAAAATGATGCTAATGTTGTGCCAGGAGAAACACCTCCTGTATGATCCACTATAATAGTAACTACACCTCTGTCTCCTATTGTGAAAACAGCATCTGGAAAGTCACATCATCCTATACTATAAAAATAAACTCACTCACTCTGTACTCGATGTACATTTCTCTACCATTTCTCTTTTGTTGCCTTTCCTCCAGCTAGGCTGCCTCTTATTGCATTTCTATCATCAGAGCAGTGATTTGGGTAAGTGTTCAACTGCACATCCGTGTTGGCCAGTTCACTCTAATTTTCAAACATGTGAAAGCAATTTCCCATACCCCCCTTCCCCCCTCGGCATGTGTTCCGTTCATTTTTAGACATATATGTTTTCACTAATCAATATGCTGTACTGTTCATTTCATTTGATATTTTGCATTTGTTCTGAATTTGCCACTTTTGTATGAATTAATTAACATCTCAACATTTGTAAAGCAGCATGCCACACAGTTTCATTTACATTTAGCTTGACTGCACTTTACTGGTCTAACTAATTGCACTTAGGCCTCCCCCCACCTACGGTGCACTAATGCCAAACACTTTAAACTCTGAATATCTTCCTCATAAAAATTGCTATGAAATTCCACCTAGAATTAGGTAAATATACCACATGGGATGGCAGCTGACAAGCTCTAGGTGTTCATTTGACTGGATTTCAAATGCTGAGATCATTTCAATAAAGTGAATTACATGTAATTGATGCATGCCAGTGCAGACCTCACTGGAACAAAAAGTGTAATGAACAAACCAACAATAAAGTTGAAGATGATAAATGCAGTAGACAGTTAGTAAGTAAATAACCTAGAGAATAGGTTGTTGTTGTTGAACCTCCTTTTATCATTAAAGTTGCCTGGTAAGTGAATGTATATTTGTTATTGGCGTATACAGCCTGAGGACTTGGGTTTAGCAAACTGCTGCCAAGCAATATTGGATGTATGAGTTAGATTATCATTACAGAGTGTGGACATTCATTTACATGTTATTACTGTTATGAACACACTTTTTTTCTCTCACCTGGAGCAAACTAGTTATCTAATATTTGGATGAATGTTTCACCATCCATCCCCCTACTGAAAACTTAATTGATTTATTTCCCTCCTCGCTGAAAAGAAAGATTAGCTGTTATCTTTATCGCTTTCTCCTCGAGTTCTCCCAGATTGTCCTAACTCATTGTGTTGGAATGAGGTGGGCCTTTGCTTACTGTGAATGTCATATTTCAAGAGGACTTTGAAGACAGAGAGTAAGAACTTCCATTCTAACCCTCAACCCTCCAGTGTGTAGACTTGTCTTCAGGGCCACTTTGTCTAATCCTTTGGGTTGTGTCAACGCAGAGAGAGACAGCAGAGTCCCTCCCTCCCTCCCAGTCCATCTCACCACATGCTGCTCTGTGTTCCTGAAACACAGCTGTCTGTCGCTCTGGTCTAGACACGACACTGGAGTGCTCCATGCTTCAACCCCCCCCACACACACACACACAGTCTAATCAATCCCTTTCATTTTCCGTATGGAGAGATCTGTAACACATTCCATATCAGAGAGGCTAGTTGGAGGCCAAAGCATGTAGAAGGAATGGAGATCTCAAACTGTGTCAGACAATGTTGGGGTGTAAGACTTGGCTGTTAACACGAGACAGATGTCAATGATGTGATAGCTGTTGTTATTTGTTTAACTGTTTGATCGTTGTGAGTCATATCATATTTATAGCAATATATGAACTTTGAATTTGGCATATGAAATGGGATGGAGAATGATCTTTTAGGGAAACAAACTAACTTTGAGATGTTTGAGAACTTACAAACTTGCCAAGAGAAGTTGCCTCTTCCCAAAGTATTGTCTAACCTTCCCAAGGAATCTCTGACATGCAATTCTCATCCCGACCATTGGCCACATTCCTTGCCAACGGCTAATTGTGATTAGCTGGGATTGGAACACAAAACAGCCGTCTAACAAGTTAAGGCCTCTAAAGGCCTGATATCTATGCAGTGGGTGTGTCAAAGGTCTCAACCATAATGTTGTCTACTTACAACGTTGCATGACTGAACAAGACTGACTATTAGGAAGGTGGTCGAGGGTCAAATACTACCATGATGTTGGTGATGTCAGATGTTTGCTTTGTGTTTCTCCCAGATGGTGGTAGAGTTAGCGTTTGGCCTGTGCTGGGTTTGGTTGTGTTCTATTCATTACTGCTTCTGGGTGGTCAAATATAGTAGCTCAATTTAAAGCCACAGCCCAATCAAGCACAATCCATGGCAAACACATACCAAGGCTGAGATTTAGAAGGTAAAGTAAATGTGATTCAAATGCTCATAGGCTTTAACAACATTTTCCAATTGGCTTTATTGTTAGCATGGTAAATTCATGTATTTGCAGACTTGAGATTGATAAAGAAGTAAAAGGAAATTACCATTGAGTTTTTCTTTTACATAAGCAAATCCTAGCTCACTGTCAAGCAAGCTTGAGACAGAGTATCGTGACAGTGAGGTATGCCCTCAAAGAGCACCACTTGGCGTCGTCCCATGATAAGATGGCCAGCAAATAGTCTAACCATACGGAGCAGCAATAGCAATTTCCCTGACGGCCGTTCACTCTTCAGTCATCTGCAACAATTATGCAACCACAATGGCAGTTGATTGATGATACCATTGCTTACCAAATATCAGTGATCGCATCATTCTCTTGAACGATCCCTGTTTGCTTACTCTCTAATAAAGAACCAAAAAAATACATTCCCCATTCCCCCTCACCCCTAAACCCTCTCCCATCTTTATTGGTGCCTATGTCTGTCAGGCCAGACTTCCCCAGACCAAAAAGATCCATGGCCGATCCAGTTCTCAGATGTGGCGGGGAAACGGATTGGAATGGATCGCTTCCCCAAAGGCAGTGAAAACCCTGAAATTATCACTGCGTGTCTGTCTCATATTCTGCCTGCGAAGCGATTTCTGCTAATTAGGGCAGATGCTTCTAGAAGAGCGAGCCAGATACCATGGCTGCCTCACTGCGCTGTGCTCAAACACTTGTGGCTGAAATCCCTCCCAGAGTTGTCCCAGCTGAGAGCAGAGAGTATTGAGCAGACTAAAAGAGCTCAGGCAATACAGCATGAGGCTTGGCTCCCAGTGCTACGTTTTCCATTCTCCTGGACAGTGCCAATCCAGCTGCGTTATGACTGGCACTGTATGGACCTACCCACATGAAAGCACCTTTTTGCTGTCAGGCATCGTACAATCTACATTTTCAACGATGGCAATTTAACATTTTATTTTGGGATACTATAAAATGTTATTTTGGGGCAAAACCTCAGGCCACCCGATTTAGTACATCACTGTAATTTGAAATAATTGGATGGTGAATACAACAATGTGTGTTGTATGTGCTTTGAATTGGAGTATTTTTTTCTCTCCAATTACAGTCATCAAGATCTTGTGCATAATTGTCGGCATAATGCAGCAATACTGAGTTATATTTGCACACCATTTTTTGTCTAGTTGAGGATTTGAGAACATTTTCTGTAGTGAAGAGCAGTGGAATTATCACACCCTGATCAGTTTCACCTGTCCTCGTTATTGTCTCCACCCCCTCCAGGTGTCGCTTGTTTTCCCCAGTGTATTTATCCCTGTGGTTCCTGTCTCCTTGTGCAAGTTCGTCGTGTATGTTTCAAAGTCAACCAGCGGTTTTCCCCGTTCTCCTGCTTTTTGCATTCTCCTTTTCTATTCCTCCTGGTTTTAACCGTTGCCTGTTTCTGGACTTTGTACCTGCCTGCCTGCCTGACCATTCTGCCTGTCTGCCACTCGGTACCTCCTGGACTCTGATCTGGTTTGGACCTTTTTGCTTGTTCACGACTATTCTCTTGCCTACCACCTAGGATAAATAAACATTGTAAGGCTCCAACCATCTGACTCCTGTGTTTGCATTCGGGTCTCGCTTTATGCCTTGATGGGAATTGTACTTGCCTTGATATTCTCCTTTAAGACATTACTATGAAATCCCTTTAATCATTTAAATATCACATACCATTGTAGAAGTCAGCATATTCATCTCAGGGTAGAATCCATGACATTAGGCCTAGCTTTTGTGGGATGTGCTGCATGGGAGACTGGGCTTGATGTAGTGCATATGTCAACATACAGATGGTGGTGTCAGGAAGCACGAACCCATTAATGATGTCTTTAACGAGCGGTGTATCAACACCGTTAACTCTTCAACCAGACGTTAATCAAACTGGGAGTGTCTGCCTTGCTCTGAGCATCATTCAGGAGCTGCTGGATGTAAATATTTAAGGTGAAAGACTGGGTGATTGTGGGGTTCAATTTCTAACTCCACTGTAGATGGTGGTGGCTTCTCCATGTGGAAACCAGTTAATGAGGTTTACACTTTATTAATCATAGATTTGGTACCCCTAATTTCTTATTCTGTGGTCTGTGAGGTTCTGACCTGGGCCTTCCTCACGTCTTCTATCTCCCACACCAAGAGAAAGAAAAGCATCTGGCTTGCACAGCTGACATTTGTAAGTGGCCTTGACTTACTGTAATACATTACTCACAATACAGTGTATTGTTGTTGGTGTTGCAGCTGTGGTAATAAAGAGGGCTCTCATCTTGAAATATTAGGCCCATTGGAGCTTCTAATTGGCAGACAGGAAATGGCTGGTTTGCCAACACAGATTGCAGAGACATTCATAATGCTCATAATTAGTTACAGGTTAAAGAGTAATCACGCTTGTCTACTGAAAGAAGAAATACACATGCAGACATTAGACTATCACGCTTCAAAGATTCCCTTCTCACGAGGAGAGAACACTGTAAAATCTTTCAAGAGCCACAGTGAGAGAGTCTCAGTGCAGAAATCCTAGCCACAGTAGTGTTAGTACCTTGCTGCAACAGTAATGCCGAACGACATCCTCTCATCAAACCTTGTGTGTCTTTGTGAATGAGATCTGTCAACACCCTGTGTCACCCAAAGATAGAGTAAGGTACTGCACTTTAGACAGCGCTTTGTTTAAAATAGGTCTGTATCCCGCTTGAAATAGATACATTACATAGAAGTGTAGCAGATCTACTATATGGCACCTGGAAAAGTAATTGCCTCTGGCAGCAGACCATGTAGTCAGTGGGTTTTTGTTAGTGGAGATCTTTGATGAGGAATGTGCTCTTTGCTGTCTTCAGCCTGATGCATTATTTTACATGTCTTATGTGACATGACTCAATCTATTTATTTAGGATCTAATGTTTGGAGGTGTACAGCTACTGTAAGTATTCTCACCTAAATAAATATTCCCTGTATGTGACTTGATAGTGACCTGTTGAAGCATAGTATAGACTGCTCATGGCATCACCTGGGTAGAAAACAATGGCTGTTTGAGAAATCAATGCTTTTTCTTTTAGTCTTAAATTATTTTTGTATGTGCACTCGCTGATTTAAAAGCCATAATTCAATTAACTTTATTTGCATAGTTAAGGCGTAACAAAGGCGTGACAAACTCTAAGGGGTGCACAGGCCCTTTCAAAACATGTAATGCATTTGTGGAGCGTCTATTGTGCAGCACACTTAGCAATGTTGTATCTCCCCAAATAGAAGAGAATGCAATGATTTTCAGATTAAATACCCTGTCACACGGGACTAGGTGGGTGAAGGAATCAGGCACAGAGATTTCCACTGGGGAAAAGTGCTCTTTAATACGGCACGCAAAAATGACAAGCCCAACAGCACAACAGCACAGGGTAGTCACAAAGTGACTACCCAAAAACACAGGGTGCCAAGTCCAGAAAATATAACCACCTCTACCTAAAACGCACACACGGAACATAAAGACAATCTCGCACAAAACAAGGGCGGGTAGACGTACTTAAAATACAAACAGACAAACGAAAAAGGGATCGTGGCGGCTAGTAGGACGGTGACGACAACCGCCGAGCACTGCCCGAACAGGCAGGGGAGCCAACTTCGGCAGAAGTCGTGACAGTACCCCCCCCCCCCCCGATGCACAGCTCCCCCGCAGCGCGCCGCCACCGGCCTCGAGGACGACCCGGAGGGCGAGACGCCGGGCGATCCTGGTGGAGGCGGTGGAAGTCTCTTAGGAGAGAAGGATCCAAAATGTCCCCCACCGGAACCCAGCATCTCTCCTCTGGACCGTACCCCTCCCAGTCCACGAGGTACTGTAGGCCCCTCACCCGGCGTCTCGAGTCCAGAATGCCACGTACTGTGTACGCCGGGGACCCCTCGACAGGGGGTCGGATGTGCGAACATGGGGGCTTCACTGCGGTGCTGGTCAGCGCTCCTCTTCTGCCGTTCTCCCACGAGTCTTAGCGACTCCTGGACGGCTTTCCAGGTGTACCCATTCCTCTACCGCAGGAGCCTCGGTCTGGCTCTGATGCCATGGGGCCAGGACCGGCTGGTAACCCAACACACACTCAAAAGGAGACATGTTCGTTGAGGAGTGGCGGAGGGAGTTCTGAGCGAGCTCAGCCCAAGGAACATACCTCGCCCACTCACCCGGCCGGTCCCGGCAATATGACCGCAGAACTCTGCCCACATCCTGGTTTACGCGCTCCACCTGCCCATTACTCTCAGGGAGAAAACCCGAGGTCAAGCTGACCGAGACCCCCAGTCTCTCCATAAACGCCCTCCAAACTCTGGACGTGAATTGGGGGCCCCGATCAGAAACGATGTCCTCAGGCACCCTATAGTGCAGGAAGACATGGGTAAACAAGGCGTCCGCAGTCTGCAGGGCCGTAGGGAGACCGGAGAACGGGATGAGATGGCAGGACTTAGAAAACCAATCCACAATGACCAGGATCGCAGTACTTCCCTGGAAGGGGGAAGGTCGGTAAGAAAATCCACCGATAAGTGTCCATGGCCATTGTGGAAAGGGGAGGGGCTGTAACTTCCCTCTAGGCAAGTGTCGAGGAGCCTTGCTCTGAGCGCACACCGAGCAGGAGGAGACAAAATCTCATGTCCTTAGCCAACGTGGGCCACCAGTATCTCCCTCTAAGACTCCGCACTGTCCTTTCGGTGCCAGGATGACCCGAGGAGGGGAGAGTATGAGCCCAACGGATTAGCTTATCCCGGACCCCACTCGGCACGTACTGAGCCCCCGCTGGACAGTTAGGGGTGCCGGCTCTAACCGTGAGGCCCTCTCTATCTCCGCGTCCACCTCCCATACTACCGGTGCCACGAGACATCTTCATGTAGAATGATGGGAGTTGGCTCAACGGACCGCTCCTCTGTATCATAGAGGCGGGACAGCGCGTCGGCTTTGGTGTTTTGGGAGCCTGGCCGGTACGAGATGGTGAACCGAAAACCGGGTAAAAAGCTTGATGCGGATTTAGTCTCCTTCGCTGCCCGGATATACTCGAGATTACGATGGTCAGTCCAGATGAGAAAAGGGTGTTTCGCCCCCTCAAGCCAATGTCTCCACACCTTCAGAGCCTTGACTACAGCTAACAACTCCCGGTCCCCCACATCATAGTTCCGCTCCGCCGGACCGAGCTTCCTCGAAAAGAAGGCACAAGGGCTGAGTTTGGGTGGCACGCCCGACAGCACGGCCCCAACCTCCACCTCGGACCCGTCCATCTCCACTATGAACGCTAAAGAGGTGCCAACATGGGCGCATTGGTGAACAGCTCCTTCAGACGACTGAATGCTATGCCCGCCTCTGCTGACCAACACAAGCGCACCGGTCCTCCCTTCAGCAGTGAGGTAATGGGAGCAGCCACCTGACCAAAACCACGGATAAACCTCCGGTAGTAATTGGCAAACCCTAAAAACCGTTGCACCTCTTTCACCGTGGTCGGAGTCGGCCAATTATGCGCGGCTGTAACGCGATCACACTCCATCACCGCCCCAGAGGTGGAAATAAGATATCCCAGGAAGGAAACGGCCTGTTTGAAGAACACACATTTCTCCTCCTTGCAATACAGGTCATGCTCCAGCAGTCGCCCAAGTACCTTACGCACCAGAGACATGTGTGCCGCGCGTGTGGCAGAATAGATCAAGATGTCATCGATGTACGCTACCACTCCCTGCCCGAGCAGGTCTCTGAGAATCTCATCTACGAAGGATTGGAAGATGGCTGGAGCATTTTTCAACCCATATGGCATGATGCGGTACTCATAATGGCCAGATGCAGTACTAAATACGGTTTTCCACTCATCTCCTCCCCGGATATGCACCAGACTATACGCACTCCTCAGGTCCAGTTTTGTGAAGAAGCGTGCCCCGTGAAATGATTCCACAGCCATAGCGATGAGAGGTAGTGGGTACCTAAACCACACTGTGATGGAATTTAGACCTCGATAATCAATGCACGGACGCAGACCTCCCTCCTTCTTCTTCACAAAAAAAGAAGCGGAGGGCCGAATGTACCCATGTCCCAGCGTTTCAGCAACATACGTTTCCATAGCTACTGTCTCCTCTTGGGACAATGGGTACACGTGTTCTCCAGGAGGTCTATCGCGCAGTCCCCTCGACGATGGGGTGGTAATTGGGTCGCCTTCCTTTTTTTGAAGGCGATAGCCAAATTGGCATATTCAGAGGGAATGCGCACAGTGGAAACCTGGTCTGGACTCTCCACCGTAGTTGCACCAACGGCAACTCCTATACACCTGCCTGAACACTCCTCTGACCACCCCTTAAGAGCCCCCTGTCACAAGGAAATCACGATCAACGACACAAGGGGAAGCCTTATAACGTGAGCCCTCGATCCATGAAATTCCCTGCTGCGCCTGAATCGACTAGCGCCTTATGCTGTAGAGAGGGAGAAATCCTCTTTCCCTGGGTTAACACATACATATGACCGACAGGAAGGTCTGGGTGAGTCTGGTGCTGACTCACCTGGGGTGATCGAGTAGTGCTCCGCCTGCCCTCCCGACTCCCAGACGAGTTCCTCCAGCCGACCACAACTGGTGCAGGAGGAAACTCCTCCTCCGGTCCCCCTCGAAGCCGCCCCTCCTAACTCCATAGGGATAGGAGCAGGAGGGCCAGGAGGTGGAAACTACAGGACCTGTTCCGAACGCCCGCGGGCAGCCAGCAGGTTGTCAAGATGGATGGACATGTCGATGAGCTCATCCAGTGTGAGGGTGTGGTCTCGACACGCTAGCTCCCTGCGGACGTCCTCCCTGAGGCTACATCAGAAATGGTCTATCAAGGCCCCGCTCATGCGGCCAAGGTCCTGAACTCTAGAGCAAAGTCCTGCGCGCTCCTCATCTCCTGACACAGGTGGAACAGCCGTTCACCCGCCGCACGACCCTCTGGTGGGTGATCAAATACAGCTCGGCATCGGCGGGTGAACTCGGGGTAGTGATATCTCGCCGAGTCTGGGACATTCCACACTGCGTTTGCCCACTCTAGGGCTCGTCCAGTCAGACAGGAGACGAGGGCTGACACGCTCTCTTCTCCGAAGGGAGTAGGACGAACGGTCGCCAGGTGAAGCTCAAGTTGTTGGAGGAACCCCTGACACCCAGCCGCTGTTCCATCATTCCATCATACAGCGCCAGCCGAAGAGCCCTGGAGCCGGATGCGCTAGCAGGGGCTGGAGGTGCTGGAGGAGAGGATGCTGGAGATGAGGTGGGAAGGCCACTCCTCTCCCATCGATCTTTCCTCTCCATCATTTGATCCATCGCTGAACCATCGCTGAACCTGTGGAGAACACTGGTATGATGGGGGATCCTTTCCTCCATTGATGGGAGAGGAGGTGCGGCTGCTCCTGCTGATTCCATGTTGTTTAGTTGTGGGATTCTGTCACACGGGACTAGGTGGGTGAAGGAATCAGGCACAGAGATTTCCACTGGGGAAACGGCACACAAAAATGACAAGCCCAACAGCACAGGGCACGGACAACAAAGTTACTACCCAAAAACATAGGATGCCAAGTCCAGAAAATATAACCACCTCTACCTAAAACGCACACACGTAACATAAAGACAATCCTGCACAAAACAAGGGTGGGTACACGTACTTAAAATAGGGAAGCTCATTAAGCCATACAACAAGACACAGGTGAAACTAATAAGACAAAACAAACAGACAAACGAAAAAGGGATCGGTGGCGGCTAGTAGGACGGTGACGCCGACCGCCAAGCACCGCCCGAACAGGCAGGGGAGCCAACTTCTGCGGAAGTCATGACATACCTATGGCAGAGTTTCATTCAGTGATTGTACTGTAGATACAAACCACAGGCCTCTATCAGAAGACCATGCTCACTAAGACGTGTCTTACTATCACGTTTCAGGTAAAATGCAGACTGTGTTGAAGTAACAATGTTTATTACAGCAAAGGGGGCAGGCAAACGACAGGTCAAGGCAGGCAGGGGTCGATAATCCAGAGTAGTGGCAAAGGCACAGGACCGCAGGCAGGCTCAGGGGCAGGCATCCTGGTCAGGCAGGCGGGCTCAGAGTCAAGACAGGCAAAGGTCAAAACCAAGAGAGCGAGAAAAAGAGAGACTGGGGAAAAGCAGATGCTGAGAAAAACCGCTGGTTGACTTGACAAACAAGACGAACTGGCAGCAGAGAACACAGGTATAAGTACCCAGGGGAAGATGGGCGACACCTGGAGGAGGGTGGAAACAAGCACAAGGACAGGTGAAACAGATCAGGGCATGCCACCTACTGTTACTTGAATAGGCTCTAGTTCAGAGAAAAACGTTAGGGGGAAGGTGATAGAAGAGACAACATCAATGGGAGATGGCACCAAAAAAAGTTGGCTGTGCCAGGTCTGGAAATATATTTCTATTACTCTCCTGCCCCAACTCATTATAATCACTTTTCTTTGAGAAGTTTCTCAGCTGTGTAGTTGCATGATGCACTACAAGTCTGGCTTCTATAGAATTGGTCCTGCTTAATTTCCATCGCTACTTGACACCTGACACTGAAATGACATTAATCACACTAATATACCCTAGAGACTGCTACATTTAAAAGCATTGCAGAGAAGCAGTACAGCGATGGACTCAAAAACTGGACTTAAAATGCTCTGTTAATGCTATGGCTTTAAAGTTTATTCTATAAGATAGAATAGCATTCCCTCATCTTCATCTTGGAAGGCCTGAGTGTAAGGTATGTTTTTAACTTGATGGGGAGGGCAGGTTGGTCAGGAAGAGTAGGAGCAGCACCATAAACCAAGAAGGTTACGTTAGACCTACAGAACAGGACATAATAGGTGTGAATTTGACATACTTCTATATTACTTAAACAGTTGACAACTCATGGCAAAAAAATACTGCAAGAAACCTACATCCTTTTAACTATCTGCCTGTAGCCTATGCCAAGGCCCTGTCAGTCTGACTGTTGCCTCCACAGACATCAAACCCACTATGATTTCTAAAGGTAATTTCATTAGAGGTTACGCAGTATGATGTGAGGACGCACAGTCATGGTGAAAACATGGGCTGACTTGATCAAGGTGGGTGGGCTCTGGGTACCTATCTCCCTGTCACTCATCTGGTGTGATGTGTTTGGATTGTGAGATGGGTCACCCAGAAGGACTGGTAGAGGATTATCTCTGCGGTATCTCTCACTTCACTGCACTTTCAACATGCCATGCAAACCAAGCCACCTGCTTGTTGTTGTTTTAACTGGTTGTATCTTTGTGTGCATGAGGATGGTTTGTTTTCTGATGAGAGAGAGAAGAGAGAGGAGAGAGAGACTCAGAGAAAAGGATTGGGCATATGCCTTGATCTTTTTCTCAAATCCACAATAAGGTAATATAAGCTACAGTTCGGCAGTAAAGAATTATTTTAAACCAGTCTAGATTTAGAACACATTTGTAACCAAATGAGCTGAATATTATTGGTCTGCATTAGTTTACGAAATATAAAACCAGTTGTTGTTGATCGTTGCAGCGATGGAATACAGGCCTTCTGGAAAGCATGAGTGCTTCGCTTGAGCTGGATGGAGTCTTGAAACCATTGTCATTATGCAAATGCTTGAAATTACAAAGTCCTGTGGGTGATGGATGCCAAATCACAGGAAGTCTCATCTGCTGTTATTTACACCAGGGCATAGAGGAGTTTATTTTATTTTTTTAAACGTCAGCTGCTTTGAAAAGAAATGGAGAAGAGAAGAGAATTCCTATTGTTCTCTGAATGGTTACTATCTTGGAACACCAGAACAGGACATTAGTTTGATGTTGGAACAGATGGGAAGATGTGCAATCATAAACTGCGGGAGTACATGGTTCTGTGTAACTTTGTCCGCGGGCTCCATTGCTAATGCATGGAGAGCTGGCTGGTGGATGAGAATAGAGGCTCTATTCAATCTGTACCCGTGAGGCGTCATATAGATTGCATGACAGAAATGTAAAGGTCAGTGCTGATTGAGCCGATGTATGCAGCCTTTACCGTGAATGCGGCGTACAGTAATTTTGGGAAGTATTCAGACCCCCTGACTTTTTCCACATTTTGTTACGTTACAGCCTTATTCTAAAACGGATTAAATCAATAAAAAAAACTCAATCTACAAACAATACACAATAATGACGAAGTGAAAACAGGTTTAGAAATGTTTGCAAATGTATTAAAAATAAAAAACAGAAATACCTTATTTACTTCAGAATTCAGATCCTTTGCTATGAGACTCGAAATTGAGCTCCGGTGCATCCTGTTTCCATTGATCATCTGTGAGATGTTTCTACAACTTGATTGTGGTCCACCTGTGGTAAATTCAATTGATTGGACATGATTTGGAAAGGCACACACCTGTCTATATAGAGTTCCACAGTTGACAGTGCATGTCAGTGCAAAACCAAGCCATGAGGTCAAAGGAATTGACCATAGGGCTCCGAGACAAGATTGTGTTGATGCACAGATCTGGGGAAGGGTACCAAAAAAATATACTGGAGCATTGATGGTCTCCAAGAACACAGTGGCCTCCATCATTCTTAAATGTACGAAGTTTGGAACCACCTCTTCCTAGAGCTGGACGCCCGGCCAAACTGAGCAATCGGGGGAGGAGGGCCTTGGTCAGGGAGGTGACCAAGAACCCAATGGTCACTCTGACAGAGCTCCATAGTTCTTCTGTGGAGATGGGAGAACCTTCCAGAAGGACAACCATATCTGCAGCACTCCACCAATCAGGCCTTTATGGTAGAGTGGCCAGATGGAAGCCACTTCTCAGTAAATGGCACATGACAGCCCGCTTGTAGTTTGCCAAAATGCACCTAAAGGACTCAGACCATCAGAAACAAGATTCTCTGGTTTGATAGAACCAAGATTTAAGACTTTGGCCTGAATACCTAGCGTCTCGTCTGTAGGAAACCTGACACCATCCCTACAGTGAAGCATGGTAGTGGCAGCATCATGCTGTGGGGATGTTTTTTAGCAGCAGGGACTGGGAGACTAGTCAGGATCGAGGGAAAGATGAACGGAGCAAAGTACAGATCCTTGATGAAAACCTGATCCAAAGCGCCCAGGACCTCAAACTGGGGCGAAGGTTCACCTTCCAACAGGACAACAACCCTAAGCACAGAGCCAAGACAATGCAGGAGTGGCTTCGGGACAAGTCTCTGAATGTCCTTGAGTAGCCCAGCCAGAGCCCAGACTTTAACCCGTTCGAAAATGACTGGGGAGACCTGGAAATAGCTATGTATCCAACCTGACAGAGCCTGGGGGATCTGCAGAGAAGAATGGGAGAAACTCTGCAAATGTAGGTGTGCCAAGCTTGTAGCATCACACCCAAGGCTGTAATCTCTGCCAAATGTGCTTCAACAAAGTACTGACTACAGGGTCTGAATACTTATGCTAATGTGATATTTCAGTTAAATTTTACATTTTTATTATTTTTTATCTAAAAACCTGTTTTTGCTTTGTCATTATGGGGTATTGTGTGTGTGAGGAGAACAAAATATTTATATAGAATAAGACTAACATAACAAAATGTGGAAAAAGTCAAGGGGTCTGAATACTTTCCAAATGTGACGTATGTGGAGCAGTAGCAGCAGCATATGTGGTGAGTGTGAAAGTGTGTGTGTGGTGTGTCAGTATGCTTTTGTGATTAGGGTGTGTGTGTGTTGGTGTCAATGTAAGTATGCGTGAGTGTGTGGGTAGAGTCCAGTGTGTGTGCATAGAGTCCGATGAAGAGAGTTAGTTCAAAGAAGGATTAATGCAGGTAGTATATTTATAGTGTCACAGGTCCAAACACAAAAGGGTCAATCAGTACCAAACATACTAGCTTGTCTGTTCAGTTGCCTTTTGGTTCGGGGTTACAGGTCTACATTCTTTTCATTCACCTGGCAATGCAGATATGGTAGTCCAGAGCTCCATCTGGACTGAGAGATTCTTCATGTAAACATCCAAGGGAAATAGAAGTAGGTTATTTCTGTAAAGAGGGGTTTGAACAGATCATGCCTATGTAACCACACATACCAGAACCGTAGAGAGCATATGCAATTCAGCACTAGCCATTTAACTGATCTTAATGCAGCATGAACCATTGAGTTGAATGATTGCGCTATGAACAATGAGGTCAAAGATGGTTGATTAATCAGGGACATAGCAAGTTCCCTATTTGGCATGTCAGCTACGTGAATGATTGCTCACACAATGTTGGACATGGTCCGTGCTTTCATTGGACATTTCAATACACTTTTCTCTGGCAATTCTATGAGTAACATGCCTCAACAAATCACAACATGAATCCTGAAGTTCAAACACATCAGGCTCCAACGTCAATACTGGCTTGATGGTCATTGGATGAAATTGATAAAAAATTATATGAACCACAATGAAGTACGTCGATGTCTGAAAATGAGTGATAGGTAACAAACGTTAATAGTAGCATTTTAGCAGGGTAATTTATAATAATAACAACAATCTTTCTCTGTGATCAATAGTTGCAGTCGGTATTAACAGCAACCAAAATTACATAATGGAAACATCCCTTTTTAGTGCACAATTAGAAGTGAATTTGAATATAATTGCGTCCCTGTAGTCGTGATTGTCCCAGGTAGAGAGCCAAAACAAATATCTTCCTGACCAATCTCCCATCTCTCATCATGCACATCCACTAATGTCCCTAAACCATTGGTGAATATTTAAATAACAATATCATCCTGCTGCTGCAATACAAATGCAGATATCTCTCTATCAGCAGCACTCTTTCCCGAGAAAGATACATTTTGTGTTAATCTAGTGGAAATCTACAATGCCTGGAGGCCAGATATAGAGCATACTATAGGTTGACTTTGGTGGCTGCTTGTCTAAGGCAGATGAGGTATCGGTTAATTTACTTACCACATGTATGCATTCTTCTCCTTGAGGACTGTGGGGAAGACATTCATCATTCTCTGACTATGAAAAGAATAACAATCACAAACTGGTCCAATGAATGTCGATACCAGACCAGACACATTGACTACCGTATGGAGATGTATTTCTCATAGTAAGGAATGGTTGATGCTTTCTAAGGTTTGGCCAAGGATTTACCTACATATCGGTGTGGGCTTCTGTCATGCATTTCCCAGCATAGGATTCCCATGCTAATTGTCTAACAAGCATGTAGAGATAAATCAAATCAATGTCAAATCTAATTTTATTGGCCGTGTGCTCATATTTTGCAGATGTTATTGCAGGTGTAGCGAAATGCTTATGTTCCTCGCACCAACAGTGCAGTAATACCTACCAATACACGCAAATGTAAAAAAATATATACGGAAACTGAACAATAAGTCTGGAAACTGAACTTAGTGTAAAGTGTTGGTCCCGTGTTTCATGAGCTGAAATAAATGATCCCAGAAATGTTCCATATGCACAAAAAGACTATTTGAAATGTACACAATTCTGTTTACATCCCTGTTAGTGAGCGTTTCTCCTTTGCCAAGATAATCAATCAATCAATCAAATGTATTTATAAAGCCCTTTTTACATCAGCAGATGTCACACAGTGTTATGCAGAAACCCAGCCTTAACCCCAAATGTCGAGGCACGGTAGCTAGGAAAAGCTCCCTAGAATGGCAGGAACCTTGGAAAAACCTAGAGAGGAACCAGGCTCTGAGGGGTGGCCAGTCCTCTTCTGGCTGTGCCTGGTGGAGATTATAACAGTACATGGCCAAGATGTTCAAACGTTCATAAATGACCAGCAGGGTCAAATAATAATAATCACAGTAGAGGGTGCAACAGGTCAGCACCTCAGGAGTAAATGTCAGTTGGATTTTCATGGCCGAGCATTCAGAGTTTGAGACAGCAGGTGCAGTAGAGAGAGAGAGAGAGAGTAGAAAACAGCAGGTCTGGGACAAGGTAGCACGTACGGTGAACAGGTCAGGGTTCCATAGCCACAGGCAGAACAGTTGAAACTGGAGTAGCAGCATGACCAGGTGGACTGGGAACAGAATCCACCTGACAGGTGTGGCATATCAAGAAGCTGATTAAACAGCATCATCATTACACAGGTGCATCTTGTGCTGGGGACAATAAAATGCCACTCTAAGATGGGCAGTTTTTTCACACAACATAATGCCACAGATGTCTCAAGTTTGGAGGGAGAACGCAAATGGCATGTGACTGCAGGATTGTCCACCAGAGCTGTTGCCAGAGAACAGCAGACCACGTGTAACCATGCAAGCCCAGGACCTCCACATGTGGCTTCTTCCCCTGCGTGATCGTCTGAGACCAGCCACCCAGACAGCTGATGAAACTGAGGAGTATTTCTGTCTGTAATAAAGCCCTTTTGTAGGGAAAAAAACTCTGGCCATGGCTCCCCAGTGGGTGGGCTTGTGCCCTCCCAGGCCCACCCATGGCTGTGCCAGTCATGTGAAATCCATAGATTAGGGCCTAATGAATTTATTTCAATTGACTAATTTCCTTATATGAACTGTAACCCAGAAAAATCACTGAAAGTGTTGCATGTTGCGTTTATATTTTTGTTCAGTATATTCATATGTGATGTTGTGTATATACATTATAGGCAGTATATGAATAGAAAAGGTGTGTACAGGAAAGGGATATAATGAGTTTTGTGATGTCAAAGTATTCAGTAAGAGAAACTACGTTATATGTTGTTTATAAATTGGCTTTCAAAAATAAAATTTTGTTTACTTAAGTCAGTACTCACACATTTGGTGTTTATTAAAATGTAATGACGTAGTAACTTGGACTGTTTCAAGACCACAATGTAAGATGTGACTAAAAAAATGTATTCTCAGATGACAAAAAGACAACCACAATGCATTTTACAATGACACAAACCACTGTTATGCCCAGTTCAGCTAAGATGTAGTTTCTAACCATTTCTGACAGCAGAAATCTCATATCAGCACAGTGAATGGAAGTGTTGATTTCACCTCAAATACTGCCATCTGCAAATGGCGTTACATTCATTCAGAGATAAAGCATATTAGCTGCCATTTCCTCACATTCACTCCACTAGAGATGAAGTTGGCTCACAGAAATCATACAGAATACCATGTTGAAAGTTTTATGTGGCCAGAAACGTAGCATGGGCTGGGTTTTTCTCCACATCATTGCATAACAAGTTCAGTACAGAGGCTATTAGTTACCTAATGGTATCTCTTTTGGTTATTTTGGATCGGCCAAACATATTGTGTGAGAAAGTCTTTCTGATGTTAATAGGGCTGTCATTCAGTAAAATATCATTTTCAGTGCTGAGAAGAAATGTGGGTGTGTGTGGCTGGTGAATGTGGCAGGAAAGGAGACAACTCATTTAAAATGGATCTGGAGGATAGATCATAACACATGGCACATTTTAGATCAACTTCTTTGTTTATAACCATTTTTGTGAAATTAGAGCATAAATATATATGAGCTTAAAAACACCTGCTCTTTCTCAATTTTGAGTTATGACGGTGTCCAGAACATTCAGCCCTTGGCTATTAGAGCAGCTAACACCAGAACATCCAAAACACACAGAAGACATCTTGTGCTCTGGCTCCACATTACCAAGGGTTGGGCTGTGCCTGGAATTATCCATCTAGTCAGAAGCAGAAGGGGTGACCTTTACATTCGACAGAGTGGTCCTGATGTGCCAAAAGACACTTGAGACACCCTTAGGCCATGCAAATGTTTTTTTGTTATAATAGCAACACTATGGTAATTATAATAGGTAATAACATGGTAATAAGATGCTCTGTGCAGCTCTGTGCCTTAATGATTCCAACTTGCCCCAATGAGAGACAAATGTGCAAACATTCTCACAAAGTAGAATCTTTCCGGGCATGTTCATCAACAACATCAAACAAATTCTGTAGATGGTTTCATTCAATTGACGCAATAACATTTCACAGAAAAGTCACAAATGAGTGCCAGATCTGAAGCACGTTGGCACAGTCAGTCAAATACATCTGCAAACTCGGTGTGCTTTCATGGATTTTAACTAGGGCTGACCCAATTTGGTCGATAGGCTGTTGGTCGACCGATAACTTTTTAGTTGGGCATTTGCAAAAAAACATTTTTTTATTGCACGTTTTACTCATTGTTGGAGTGGACACTTTTTTTTAGAGCGCACGGTTGTGAGAAACAAGTTTTGGTTAATTTCATCCCATTTAGGAGTTGTCAAATTATTCATTGTGTTTTGTTTGAAGCGCTCCTGTCAATGTTTTATTTGGATCTCTTTTAGTCCCCATTTGGACTAATCTTCCAAGAGTCCTTAAATATTAAAATACAATTTATAATACAAACACATTTTCACATATAACACACTATTATTATTTATTTTTTTACCTATATTTTACTAGGCAAGTCAGTTAAGAACAAATTCTTATTTTCAATGACGGCCTAGGAACAGTGGGTTAACTGCCTGTTCAGGGGCAAAACGACAGATTTGTACCTTGTCAGCTCGGGGATTTGAACTTGCAACCTTTCGGTTACTTGTCCAACGCTCTAACCACTAGGCTACCCTGCCGCCCCAAACATTACTAACATACATAATATACTAGCATAATGACCCAATAAAAACTCAATCTACTATATTCCCACAACATTTCTATGTACTATATTTAAATTGTTTTAAAATAATGTTTACATTTATATATTGAAAGGTTTCTAGTTTGCTCAGTTAATTTATTCCATTTCTTTATTGCTCTGAATCGAAATGTTCTTTTGCCTAGTTATCTTTTCTGTCTGGATAACGCATAGATGGTGGACAATCTATTCCTAGTATTTACAGAACGTCTGTCTCTTACCAACTGAATACCGTTGTATCGCTTGTCTTCTTCTTCTGACGAGGAGTAAGTGATGTCGGACCAATTTGCAGCGTGGTGAGTGTTCAGCCTTTTAATAAACTGAACACTAAATACAAAGTAACAAACGAGAACAATCGAAACAGCTCCGTCAGGTGTCACACACTAACAGAAAACAATCACCCACAACTCAAAGGTGAAACCAGGCTACCTAAGTATGGTTCTCAATCAGGGACAACGATTGACAGCTGCCTCTGATTGAGAACCATACCAGGCCAAACACAGAAATCCCAAATGATAGAAAAAAGAACATAGACTGCTCACCTCAACTCACGCCCTGCCCATACTAAAACAAAGACATAACAAAAGAACTAAGGTCAGAACGTGACAACCGTTGTGAAGAGAACTTGGCTGTTTTAAATGATGTATATTATGAAATATAATTTCAATTATCTTGTCGATTGATGACCAACTAAGAACACTGCACATGACTGCAACAGAAGAACCATATCTCCACCTTAAAACAATCCTTGCTGCTTTATTGTGTGCATTCTGCAGCCTCCTAACTTCACTTGATGATGCATTTCCCCAGACCACCGAACAGTAGTTCACCTGACTCTCAATTAATGCCAAATCAAATCAAATCAAAATCAAATGTATTTATATAGCACTTCGTACATCAGCTGATATTTCAAAGTGCTGTACAGAAACCCAGCCTAAAACCCCAAACAGCAAGCAATGCAGGTGTAGAAGCACGGTGGCTAGGAAAAACTCCCTAGAAAGGCCAAAACCTAGGAAGAAACCTAGAGAGGAACCAGGCTATGTGGGGTGGCCAGTCCTCTTTTGGCTGTGCCGGGTGGAGATTATAACAGAACATGGCCAAGATGTTCAAATGTTCATAAATGACCAGCATGGTCCAATAATAATAAGGCAGAACAGCTGAAACTGGAGCAGCAGCACGGCCAGGTGGACTGGGGACAGCAAGGAGTCATCATTTCAGGTAGTCCTGAGGCATGGTCTTAGGGCTCAGGTCCTCCGAGAGAGAGAAGGAAAGAGAGAAAGAGAGAATTAGAGAGAGCACACTTAAGTTCACACAGGACACCGAATAGGACAGGAGAAGTACTCCAGATATAACAAACTGACCCTATCCCCCGCGACACATAAACTACTGCAGCATAAATACTGGAGGCTGAGACAGAGGGGTCAGGAGACACTGTAGCCCCATCCGAGGACACCCCCGGACAGGGCCAAACAGGAAGGATATAACCCCACCCACTTTGCCAAAGCACAGCCCCCACACCACTAGAGGGATATCTTCAACCACCAACTTACCATCCTGAGACAAGGCTGAGTATAGCCCACAAAGATCTCCGCCACGGCACAACCCAAGGGGGGGGGGCAACCCAGACAGGAAGATCACATCAGTGACTCAACCCACTCAGGTGATGCACCCCTCCCAGGGACGGTATGAGAGAGCCCCAGTAAGCCAGTGACTCAGCCCCTGTAATAGGGTTAGAGGCAGATAATCCCAGTGGAAAGAGGGGAACCGGCCAGGCAGAGACAGCAAAGGCGGTTCGTTGCTCCAGAGCCTTTCCGTTCACCTTCCCACTCCTGGGCCAGACTACACTCAATCATATGACCCACTGAAGAGATGAGTCTTCAGTAAAGACTTAAAGGTTGAGACCGAGTTTGCGTCTCTGACATGGGTAGGCAGACCGTTCCATAAAAATGGAGCTCTATAGGAGAAAGCCCTGCCTCCAGCTGTTTGCTTAGAAATTCTAGGGACAATTAGGAGGCCTGCGTCTTGTGACCGTAGCGTACGTGTAGGTATGTACGGTAGGACCAAATCAGAGAGATAGGTAGGAGCAAGCCCATGTAATGCTTTGTAGGTTAGCAGGAAAACCTTGAAATCAGCCCTTGCTTTGACACGAAGCCAGTGTAGGGAGGCTAGCACTGCAGTAATATGATCAAATGTTTTGATCATTAGCAGTTGTCTAATGCTTGTGTTATTTGCTGAAGAATTTTTCCTGTAAATATTTAGCTATCCTTCTGATTATGCTTGCATGCTGTTTTAATATATATATATTTTTTACATAGATTAGTTATTTGAGACGACCATGATAAGCAGTTGTCTAGCTACACTCCCAATAGTTTCGTTTCTGACAATTCTTCAATTTGTACTCCTCCCATACTTAATTGTATCCCATGCTGTTTTGTCCTTTTCCTAGTTGAACAGACCAACATAACTTTGGTTTTTCTTGGTGTTTAAAACAAGTTTGTTTTGGCAAACCCACTTCCTGATATTCTCCAACTCTCCTTGTAAAGCCTGTTGAACCGATTGCATAAATTGTAGTATCATCTGCAAATATAGTAGCTTGAGTTTCAACTAAGGCATAGGGAAGGTCGTTGGTATATATTAAATAAATGTTGAGTAAGGACTTGCACTTGATTACACATAGAAGTAGGCCTAGGGCTACCTCCCCTGCGTGCAATGTAGGCTTAGAAATGTTCCCATTTAGGGATCTGATAGTTAAAAAAAAAAAATAATAATAATGTTTTACCCCCTTTTCGTGGTATTAATTGTTAAAACACAGGGTACCTAGCGACCTGGTTAGCGTGCACTGCACCCGGCCCACCACTGGAGTCGCCAGTGAGCGATGAGACGAGGATATCCCTACCGGCCAAACCCTCCCTAATCCGGAGGACACTAGGCCAATTGTGCATCCCCCCAGCTTCTCAAAGTAATTGTTCTTCACCTCAAACAGCAAGTAAACAAATCCATTGAGAATGACAATAGTTCCTCAACGTAACCTATTTGAAAAATCTTTCCAGCTCTCTCCCTTTCAATAACCGCTAACCAAATCTTGCTCTGATCCGGTGGAAAGGTCGTAAAATAGGCCTACCCAATTACTTCTTATCCTTTGAGCAAATACAGCAGTGTCTGTCTGGAGCTCATTGGTCCCGGGAAACTCTGAGGGTCCAGAATATTTTTTATTTTTTATTGCACCTTTATTTAACCAGGTAGGCTAGTTGAGAACAAGTTCAGAAATCATACAGAATACAATGTGGCAAGTTTGTTAGCACAAACTTTGGGATGGACACGTTGATAGATGATACAATGGTTTAAGTTCCTTGCAGACAGGCTACCAATGTGATTTGTTATTATCAAGATATTTTCGACCTGCAGTCTGCAATGTTTTTATTAGTTGGCTTTATGTAGGCTAGTTTCACATTGTTGGCAATGGCAATAAAAGTTACTTTTATATTTGTATAATTTGAATCTAGATTTAGATAGAATTTGTATTAATCACATGACAATGATTTTGAGATACAAAGACTTACAAATAATAAATGAATCTGTTCCACGAAAATGGGCATATGAAAATCATAACTGGCACGCAGATTGGTAGAAATGGCACTCCAAATAGAAAAGGTTGCCGCCCCTGGTGTAATGATAGAATCTTCGAAGGCCAGCAGCAATGGGAGGAGATGGCGATCTATTTCCCTCCCCCAAAAAATAAATAAATACTTTTAACTCAGTCGGGATCTCAACTTACTGTTGAGTTAAAATAGCAGAATATACAAGGTGCAAGTTCGAAATGTGGTTGTGCATCAGCAGTTTTTTTCATGTCAGTCACTGACAGTCACTCAATTAGCCCATGTCAGCTAACTTTTCTGTATTGGTAGGTTGTCTAGCGGCCAGCTATCTAAACTTGTAGTAATCATGAGGCCCCAGACTCTCACTCAGACTCCGATAATGTTTTTCTCCACCCCCTGGAAAAATGAGTAGAATTGCATGAAATCAGTTATAAAATTGCCAAATCTTTTCCCCGCCCCTTGGCAAAATCTGCAGAGTTGCAGCAAACTTGCTTTAAAACTGCAAAATGTTCTCTATGCCCCATAGCAAAATGTGTAGAATTGCAGGAAAATAACTGCAGTGTTGTGTTTTATCCTGAAAGTATGGTGGATATAAGAATATACTATTATCAGTCATTTTGCTGACAATGTATTTTACAGTAAAATGTCATTCGTCCCGAGCTTTCTTAAGCTTCCACATCCTGCGCATCTCTCTATATTTATACGCCATAGCTATCTCTCGCACTCCCCCTCTCTCTCCCTCACACACTCTCTCTCAGTCTTGTTCTTGCATGCACTAAGAATAAATCTGATACAAGTCAGCTGTCATATACAGTATGTTCCCTGTCAACTGAGATTGAACAAACATAATTACTGGGATATCTAGAATTCTGTATGGAATCTTTAGGGGTCATAACTTAAATAGATTTATGGCAGTTAGAAATATACATGTGCTTTTTGGAGTCTCTGAGTCTTTTGGAGTCTCTCATTTCTTGATCTGTAAGGCCTACACTTTCTTTGAAGTTTTCAGTCATGATACATTTATACAAAAACGTATGGATGTTGTAAATGTTTTATTTAGAAAATGTTTCAAGCTGTTTTGGGAAAGTGAATTCTGTTTTTGTTGTCTCTCTCATGCTAACCAACTCTTTTTCAGAAAATCAAAGTTGACTTTTTATAAATTACTTATACACTGCATTGAGTTTGTTATCCTTGATTCCGTTATAAGCAGCCAATGAAAACTCCAGTTTCCAGATGGAGGGTGGACCTTGTCCAACTACATGAAAGAGGGACATGGACATAGACAAATAGATGTTATTTCAATAAGACTAATCTCGATACATTAATGGCAGAACAACAGATGTAGGCAAGATAAGGCTGTAAAATACTAATAAAGTGAATTTGATGTAGTTGAAGGAGGAAGTGAGAAATATCCACTGAGAGAGGTGTGTGTGAGTGAAGATGACCAGACAATCTGACCTGATGGGGTTTGTCATCATCTTCTCACTGTCATCCACCTATAGCTGCAGCCTGTAACAATCATCCAGGGACACACTCAGTGGAGAGACATTTGGCTCATATGTGAATCATTTACTCCCCACTATCTCCTTGTGGGAATCTTTCAAAAACATAAGAACTGTATTCTTATTGCTTTAAATGAGACCCGATAGGCAATAAGGATATTTAGAACAGTGTAAGCATGTGTATCATCATTGGCGACTAAGCCAACATACCACTGCTGGAGAGCAGAGAGCAAGCCAAGGGAGTGATTAGGCAGATATACACTGCACAAAAATAGAAAGGGAACATGTAAACTGTTGGTCTCATGTTTCATGAGCTGAAATAAAAGATCCCAGAAATGTTCCATACTCACAAAAAGCTTATTTTTCTCAAATGTTGTGCACAAATATGTTTACGTCCCTGTTAGAGAGCGTTTCTCATTTGCCAAGATAATCCTTCCACCTGACAGGTGTGGCATATCAAGAAGCTGATTAAACCGCATGATCATTACATAGGTGCACCTTGTGGTGGGGACAATAAAAGGCCTCTCTAAAATGTGCAGTTTTGTCACACAACACACTACAACAGATGTATCAAGTTTTAAGGGAGCTTTCAAATGACATTCTGACTGCGTGAATGTCCACTATATCTGTTGCCAGATAATTAATGTTAATTTCTCTACCATAAGCCGCCTCCAACATCATTTTAGAGAATTTGGCAGTACCTCCAAATTGCCTCACAACCACAGACCACATGTATGGCGTCGTGTGGGCGAGCAGTTTGCTGAAGTCAACGTTGTGAACAGAGTGCCTCATGGTGGCGGTGCTTTATGGTATGGGCAGGCATAAGCTACGGACAATGAACACAATTGCATTGTATCGATGGTAATTTGAATGCACAGAAATACCGCAACTAGATCCTGAGGCCCATTGTGAGG
The DNA here is from genome assembly GCF_036934945.1 of Oncorhynchus masou masou. Classification (NCBI taxonomy): domain Eukaryota; kingdom Metazoa; phylum Chordata; class Actinopteri; order Salmoniformes; family Salmonidae; genus Oncorhynchus; species Oncorhynchus masou. Next base: position 239,257 of record NW_027016523.1, read on the forward strand.
CCCATTTTTTAAAGGTTTCTGTGACCAACATATGCATATCTGTATTCCGGTCATGTGAAATCCAAATATTAGGGCCCAATGAACATATTTAAATTGAATGATTCCCTTATATGAACTGTAACTCAATAAAATCTTAGACATTTTTGCATGTTGCATTTATGTTCAGTATAGGTTTCAAGGCTGGTTTGAACCTTGTCTATTGACATGTCTGTTGACAATTTGATTATTTATTTATTTTTACTCCTTTTTCTCCCCAATTGGTAGTTACAGTCTTGTCCGATCGAACCCGGGTCTGTAGTGAAGCAATGTGATGCAGTGCCTTAGACCACTGCGCCACTCGGGAGGCCTAGACAATTAGAATTTATACTCCGGTGGAATGTCTGTAGACTGTCAGTTTCCTTGTCGCGGAGAGATTAAAAAAGTTCAACTTTGACCCTGTCGCTGCATCCGTTGTCATGGTTATCGGACTGAGCCAGCAATGAGACAGTGCTCAAGTTGTAAAATTCTTCGGTAGAATACCTTGCTTTTATTTCATCACACTGTAATTAGCTCGCCATTAACTCCTGTAATAATGAAGTTAAGCCTTTGTCAGCTATGATATGGTGATAATTTGAACTGGCTAGACCGCTAACGTTAGCTAGCTAACAAGCTAGAAACTAACCAAAACATTGTTAAGAAAATTGCTTTTAGTTTCCTGGTTTGCAATATTGACATGTACTAAATACATTTTTAAACGGATGGGTTTATTGGTGTAAAATACATCAGTTATAGCATTTTGGACCAATGGGCAAGTTGGTCCAACGACAAGTTTGATGTCGTAGAGAATAGAATGTTAATGATGTCACTGCAACAACTATCTACAGACATGTCGATAGACGAAGTATAAACCAGCCTTTAGGGAATTATATGAGACTGAATACTACTTTCAATACCATCCAGCAGTACACTCTTAGAAAAAAGGGTTCCAAAGGGGTTCTTTGGCTGTCCCCATAGGAGAACCCTTTTTGCTTCCAAGTAGAACTATTTTGGGTTCTATGTAGAACCCTCCCTGGAAAGGGTTCTACATGGAACCCAAACGGGTTGTGTTCTCCTATGGGGACAGCCGAAGAACCCTTTTTGGTTCTAGATAGCACCTTTTGTAGATGTAGATTGGCAGTACCAGACCAAAGCACCAGGGTGTAGACATTCTCCACAGGCAGACAGATGATCTCACCCTACATAACAATGTGTGAACACAGTAAGGAGACACAGATTGGACTTGGCTCTTACATCCTCCTCTGGTAAGTATTTTGTTTTTCCTCCCTCCATGTGTAAAGGTGTGTTGAGTGTGAAAATATGGGATCACACTGTTGTAAATGACATGTAGCCCCCAGGCAAAATATCTAATACATATCTCAGACAGCTGCAGAAACCATAAAAAGAACCACAGAGAGTAGCTAAACGTTGGAACCCCGTGGACATGCAGGGTGCCATAGCCATGGAGACAGATGTGAAGATGCTCAACGTTTGTGGGTTTCTTATGATATCATTTTGCTGTGTAACCATTTAAGCACAGAGGGTCGAGGAAATGCGCGCACATCTCGATCTTTCATGCAAATCTCATTTTGACATTAGTACATGATTTATGAGAAAGCTAGAGTAATGCCTGGTCCAGAAAAGACAAAGTAGTTTCTAGGTAACCCTTTTAACTCTGGAGAATCATGAATGGATCTGTGAAATTGAATTGTCAGGCTTATAGAACCACAGTGCATCAAAGGTGGAGTTTAGAGGCCGTATATAATCTCATGATATGCCATGGACCTGAAAGTAAGCTCTTTATGTTTACTGGAAAAGGCAACATAGATGAATAATGCAGTTTAAGGAGCGCACATATATATATATATATATATTTTTTTTTTATATTTTTTATAAAGTTACATATGATAAAGGCATTGTTAAAATGAATTACTCAAGATTGTATAGTAGGTGCAATGTCTAAGCGCGGAAAGTCTAGTCCTAAATCACAAAATATTTTCCTCAATGCACTGTCAAAAATGTAGACGCAGCCATTAGTTTGAATTAAGTGTATGCTCTTATAACTCAGAAAATAACTGGGAAAAGAGGATGATGCCAAACTGAAAAAGTGGACAGAGCACAAAGCTTAATAAAGAATACAGACGTGGTGCCTCCAGCATTTGAAACATGCCTTACTCTGGCAGTTTGGAGACGACTCTCCACAGTATACATAAAATGCTAGTGTCGTTACAGTAAATTATATTTTTGTCCTTTGCTGAAAACATAAAATATCCCAGATGTAGGATCTTAATTTTATCACCCTGTTGCAGGATAACTGTTTTACTTGTAGTGTATTTGAGGTTTAAAAAGACTTCAGGAGTTTGTAATTTCCACTTAGAAATTTCAGACCTGAATTTCACTTGTGAAAAATGTACTAGCCCCTACCAAAATAATTTCCAGGCTGTAGCAAACTGGCTCAAATTCTGATCCTACATCTGTAACTGTCAATGACGAAAACCATTCAATCTTCTTAGTACAGCTCACGTCTTACTTCATAGTTTTAGTTTTTGTGGTAAACTATACATACAAAAGTTTGTGGACACCCCTTAAAAATAGTGGATTTGGATATTTCAGCCACACCCGTTGTTGACAGGTGTATAAAATCGAGCACACATCCATGTAATCTCCATAGACAAACATTGGCAGTAGAATGGCCTTACTGCAGAGCTCAGTGACTTTCAACATGGCACTGTCATAGGATGCCACCTTTCCAACAAGTCAGTTCGTCAAATTTATGCCCTGCTAGAGCTGCACCGGTTAGCTGTAAGTGCTGTTATTGTGATGTGGAAATGTCTAGGAGAAACAACGGCTCAGCCGCAAAGTGGTATGCCACACAAGCTCACAGAACGGGACTGCTTAGTGCTGAAGTGCGTAGCACGTAAAAATCGTCTGTCCTCGGTTACAACACTCACTACCAAGTTACAAACTGCCTCTGGAAGCAATGTCAGCACAAGAACTGTTCGTCGGGAGCTTCATGAAAAGGGTTTCCATGGCCGAGCAGCCACACACAGGCCTAAGATCACCATGCGCAATGCCAAGCATTGGTTGAAGTGGTGTAAAGCTCTGGACTCTGGAGCAGTGGAAACGTGTTCTCTGGAGTGATGAATCACGCATCACCATCTGGCAGTCCGACGGACTAATCTGTGTTTGGCGGATGCCAGGAGACCGCTACCTGCCCCAATGAAAGGTGGCAACTGTAAACTTTGGTGGAGGAGGAATAATGGTCTGGGGCTGTTTTTCATGGTTTGGGGTAGGCTCCTAAGTTCCAGTGAAGAGAAATCTTAACACTACATTGACATTCTAGACAATTCTGTGCTTCCGAATTTGTGGCAACAGTTTGGGGAAGGCCCTTTCCTGTTTCAGAATGACAATGCCCCCGAGCATAATGCGAGGTCCATTGAGACCGGTGTGGAAGAACTTGACTGGCCTGCACAGAGCCCTGACCTCAAGCCCATCAAACACCTTTGGGATGAATTGGAACGCAGACTGCGAGCCAGGCCTAATCGCCCAACATCAGTGCCTGACCTCACTAATGAATTTAGATTTGAGATTATTCAAAAACCTACCCTTTGCCTTGATGACAGCTTTGCACACTGTTGGCATTCTCTCAACCAGCTTCACTAGGTAATCACCTGGAATGCATTTCAATTAACAGGTGTGTCCTCTTAAAAGTTATTTTGTGGAATTTATTTCCTTCTTAATGCGTTTGAGCCAATCAGTTGTGTTGTGACAAGGTGGGGTGGGGAGGGGGGGTATACAGAAGATAGCCCTACTTGACCTCAACCAAATTGAGATAGTTTGGGATGAGTCAGAAACTCATTCCGAAGGAAACTCAAGCTTTTCCGCAGAGTGAAGGAAAAGTGAAAGAAAAACCCTGGAATGATTAGGTGTTCTAAAAGGTTTGACCGGTAATGTATATCATAAGGCCTTTATTTCCAGGCCTAGCTGTACTCTAACGTAACGGTCGCATACTCCTGATTTACAGGCCACATCAGGCCTGCAAGTCAAGTTATGCTTGCTTGCAAAGTGATACGTAATCCTTATTAGAAACCAGCCAGAGTGAGGATATCCAACAATTGGACCTTTTAATCAACCGCAACCTTTATTTAGAATGTCTACCAATGTAGGGAAAATTAATTACTGAGATTACCCAAATAATTTAAACTGAAACAGTAACAGGTACAATAAGTCAAACTACTTTCAGATTGGATTAGTTTAGAAAAATGTATGATATTTATCTTTGTGGCATAAGATTAATTAACCAATCAATGTGCAAGCAAGAACACAGATATTGAAACAGACAATTCTGAAAATCTATCTGCAACAGTGGCATATATTCATGGATGCCAAGGGAAGCCAGGCTTCCCTCAAAAAATGAAGGATGTAATATGGCTTTTTGGGGGGTGCTTGGCTTTCCTGGTGATTTTACCCATGCACCACTGCTGATCTGCAATAGAGCATGCTGGGAAATATGATAAAGATGGACATGGCTTTGAGTGTTTTACTCCACACAGAGTAAAATGACACAATAACACTCAACTCTGGTTATTAACACCAACACTGGTATTATTTTACACCACTGAGTGTTGATTTCACTCCATACATAGTTAATTCAACTCCTGAATCAACACTATAAATGTTACACAATAAAATCAACACTTAGGTAACACATGCCAATTTGCTCTGTACCATACACTGCTGGTTCACTCAGACTCCGTTCTGTTCTCCTACTCTGCTCAAACAAATATAAAAAATATACATTTGAAAGAAAGAAATCATGGCAAAGGTAATGTCAGTACTGTATATGTAACATGATTAAAGGAAGTACCAGATACATCTGCAAATATTCCCATATAGGTACAGTTAAAAACAATTCTCACACCTATTTCTTCAAACTTCAGATTACTCAAACTCCTGATCTTAAAGTTTAAACACTGAGGTAAACACTAAATGCTCAGGCTCTATTTAAAATAAAGGAAAACAAATAAAAAAGGCTCATTCAGATTCAGAAGGGTTCTACGTAAAAACCCTTCTTGCCTTCCAAAGAATCATCAAAGAACCCTTTCTTCGAAAAATGGTGCTTAGGATGAAGAAGGTTCTAGATAGAACTCTTTGCCTTCAGACGAAGGGGTCGAACCCTTACCCTCCACAAAGAATCCTTTTGGAATGAGAGTGTAGGGCTTGCCGCTGGAAAAAAAGACGAAATTATATCATATTTCTAATAATTTATTTACAATGGGGTTGGAGTTTAAGTAAAACAACAACAATAAATCGGCGGTGAAAGTTAACAATAATAAAACCAAAGCCAGCAATAACACAGCTACAGTGATTGTAGTGATTGCATTACCAGACTGGCAGACGTCAAATGTCCTGTCTGGTATGTGATGAAAACTCTGGGGAAGTTGTGGGCTGTGGGCATATCAAATACCAATACCAACTTGTAGAGATGATTTCCATAGAGATTTCCACAGTGCTGTTCAGAGCTGTATTGTTGTCTTAAGGAATAAAGGTGAGCGGAGAATGAGGGGACCTCTGATTTTTAGTTTCTATTGGAACCCCCCCCCCATTTTTTCTTTGCCTAAATCTTGCCGGTACAACAGAGTTATAGTTGTGTTTTCATGAATTAATATTTGTCTCATAATAATCAGCACTCTGTGTGTTTCCACTGGCTTTGAAACAGCACTTCTTGTCTTCCACTATCCCCTGACTTCAGTCGGCAGCTCTTTCTGCTGAATCTGTGCATTCATTCACAAGTCTCTCCAGCTTAATATCAAATCCAGTTGAGGTGTTTCCAGTGTTTGTTCAAAACCGCCAACAAATCTCCTGGAAACACAATCCTCCTTTCCCATGAACCGCAGCAGCAGCAACACAAAACAGAGGAGAGTCTTTCAGCAGATGGCCATGAGTGGGAGAAAAGATGAGAGGAGCCTGTAGTCAGACGGATGGTAGCCCTTTGGAAAACAGTGCCAGACACCACTAAACAACAGAATGTACATACATGCAAGATGGACAAAGTGACCATCCCGATTTCCCCCCACAAAATAAATACATGAAATGACTGTGAAACATTGTTGAAACCCCCTGCCAATCTGCATGCATGTAGATTTTTTTTAATGGTAATGTTGGAAATGTATACGATTTACATGTGATTTTACAGTATCACGAGTTTGAGGGTCTTTGTAAATTTGCAACTCTGATGAATTTCCTGGATCATTTTAGGTCAGGAAGACATCCTCCCTGGTGATGTAGAATGGAAAGTTAGATTTCTTTGTTACATGAGACACTGCTTGGTACACTGGATGCAGAGTGAATCACGCTACAGAAAGGAGGCAACATTTTCCATCTGATCTGACCGTTCCCCTAATTGACTATGTAATCCGCACAGTTACTACACCCCGTCATATAAGGTCATTCTATTAGACTCTATTATCAACGTTAATATCCATTCAGAACATGAAGTGTAATGTAAATCCCAGATGTGTGTTTGAGGGGGAGAAAGCGAGCAGGGATTCTGGTCATCTCTCCAGCCCCCTGCCAATACACATGAACAGGAACTGTGTGTGTGTGTGTGTGTGTGTGTGTGTGTGTGTGTGTGTGTGTGTGTGTGTGTGTGTGTGTGTGTGTGTGTGTGTGTGTGTGTGTGTGTGTGTGTGTGTGTGTGTGTGTGTGTGTGTGTGTGTGTGTGTGTGTGCAACACAGGAACATGCGCTCCTGCTGAGGTTGCACATTCACCAGACAGGAGACTGCGAGATTTTCCATTCTCTCACACCTGGTTCAGCACTTTTAACATCATCTCACACACTGTCATTAATTTAAGCCTTTGAATCATGTCTGTTCTCTGCTAGGGGGAAGAGTAGATTATTGGCTTTGGTCACATGGTGGTTATGGAATCAGGTTGTTCACTATCTGTGTTCAAACAGTAGGGAAATAGTTCCCTGACAACTCTCAGTGGCTCTTTCAAATGTGATTGATTTAATGCCTCAGTACTCGATCAGCTATGGGAAAACCTCGCAATCTAGAGCTTTGGCTTCTGGTGGTGGAATTTAAACTCCTGGGTGGGACAATCATGCACTTTTAAATCAAATCAAATCAAAGTGTATTTGTCACGTGCGCCGAATACAACCTTACAGTGAAATGCTTACTTACAGGCTATACCCAATAGTGCAAAAAAGGTATTAGGTGAACAATAGGTAAGTAAAGAAATGACAAAACAATAGTAAAAAGACAGTGAAAAAACAGTAGCACGGCTATATAAAGTAGCGAGGCTACATACAGACACCGGTTAGTCAGGTTGATTGAGGTAGTATGTACATGCAGATATGGTTAAAGAGACTATGCACATATGATGAACAGAGAGGAGCAGTAGCGTAAAGAGGGGTTGGCGGGTGGTGGGTGGTGGGACACAATCCAGATAGCCTGGTTAGCCAATGTGTGGGAGCACTAGTTGGTCGGGCCAATTGAGGTAGTATGTATATGAATGTATAGTTAAAGTGACTATGCATATATGATAAACAGTGTAGCAGCAGCTTAAAAGAGTGGTTGGGGGGGAGCACACAATGCAAATAGTCTGGGTAGCCATTTTATTACCTGTTCAGGAGTCTTATGGCTTGTGGGTAAAAACTGTTGAGAAGCCTTTTTGTCCTAGACTTGGCACTCCGGTACCACTTGCCATGCGTTAGTAGATAGAACAGTCTATGACTGGGGTGGCTGGGGTCTTTGACAATTTTTAGGGCCTTCCTCTGACACCACCTGTTGTAGAGGTCCTGGATGGCAGGCAGCTTAGCCCCAGTAATGTACTGGGCCGTACGCACTACCCACTGTAGTGCCTTGCGGTCGGAGGCCGAGCAATTGCCGTATAAGGCAGTGATGCAACCAGTCTGGATGCTCTCGATGTTGTAGCTGTAAAACCTTTTGAGGATCTCAGGACCCATGCCAAATCTTTTTAGTTGACTGAGGGGGAATAAGCTTTGTCGTGCCCTCTTCACAACCGTCTTGGTGTGTTTGGAACATTCTAGTTTGTTGGTAATGTGGACACTAAGGAACTTGAAGTGCTCAACCTGCTCCACTACAGCCCCGTCGATGAGAATGGTCACTGACCAACCAAGATTGGAGCTTTCCTTAACAAATAACCTCTGTCAATGTAATTAGGCTATGATTACTGATTGTAAACCTATCCCACACTACCGCTTCATTCCACATCACATCTTTCATGGGAAAGTTGTCAAATCACTCACAGGTTGTAAAAGCCTGCTATTTTAGGTTTATCTTCAAGCAACAAGCACCTTGTAAAATCGAATTGTACATCTTTTGATGTTTGTTGTCTTTTGAAACATAACTAAGAACACTGTCAACAAAATGTTGCCTGACACTCCTCACAATATCCTGTTCTATTAGTGACAAGTGTACTTTCCAGGTACTGTAGTATAACATCGGAGTGCTTCAGCTTTCATCCCACACAATAAAGAGATTTTATTGTGGAAAAGCGATTGAATCCAAATCTTGTTAAAGTACCTGTACTTAACAACACATCCTCATAAGACCATCCTCTGTCTAGAAAAACTAACAAGCCTTGCCAAAGCTGTGGTTAATTTCCGTTTAAAGCTTCTCAGCGTGCAGTTTTATTCTTTATTTCTTCCTTACATCTACTGTGTTTCCAATCTGTTGCTTGTACACATTTCACTTCACATGGCCTCGCTGGCACAAACAACAACCAAACACCCAGCAGCCAGTACGCTGTGATTTGATGCCATTGCATCCCACATACTCTACAAAACTAAAGTAACAGCTAACGCACCGACTTCCCTGAACTGGTGTTTTTGTGCAGACCCAGACACGTAATAGGAAATATATCTACCATTGTTATTACTGGAAGGTACTTAAAGACGAAGTAAATGACCACGTTATAAGGAGTTTGGCGGTCAGAGGAAGGTGAGATCAGTAACTCAGTACTGGTCGCGCGTGTCTGGCAAAACGTTGAGGGATTGTCTGTGAATGAATCTCCTTAGCACTCTTCATGGTTCTAAAAAAGAGCAGGGAAAATCCGAGAAGGAAATGGGATCTCCTGATATGGTAATGGTATGCCCACCCATTTTCCCAATGCCCCAAACGCAGTGGGAGACTCCCTTCCCAAGGATGCATGTCATAATACCAAGGCCATTCCCAGAGTGATGCTAAATCCTCTCAATGTAAACCTACTACTATTAAGCTTAGAGTGGCTGAAATGACTGATGACTGAAATGTATATATTTCCATCAATATAGATAACAAAAGAATCATGCCTGGATAAGGCACTGTAAGTGGGAAGTTATATTGTCTACCTTTTAAAAATATACGATGCCAGTCAAACGTTTGGACACACCTACTCATTCAGGGGTTTTCTTTATTTTTACTATTTTCTACATTGTAGAATAACAGTGAAGACATCAAAACTATTACATAACATGTATGGAATCATGCAGTTATGAAAAAAGTGTTAAACAATATTTTATATTTTGCATTCTTCAAAGTAGCCACCCTTTGCCTTGATGACAGCTTTGTTTCGAGTCCTGTTGAGTGCAGAATTAGATTCTCTTTTGGTGTCAGTTTCTCTCTCTCTAGGCATACAGCTTAAGTTACAAAGCATTAACAAGCATTACAAGGCAGAGAATGAGACAAAGAAACCATGGCACACTTAACCAGGATGGTTAACACAGAATCCTGCAGCGATATGCCATCCCATCTGGTTTGCACTTAGTGGGACAATTATCATTTGTTTTTCAACAGGACAATGACCCAACACACCTCCGGGAGTCTCATAGGGCAGCGCACAATTAACCCAGCGTCGTCCGGGTAAGGGGAGGGTTTGGCGGGTGTGGTGGGCCGGGCACCTGCAGATTGACTTGAGTCGTCAGTTGAATGGTGTTTTCTCTGACACGTTGGTGCTGCTGGCTTCCGGGTTAAGCGGGTGGATGTTAAGAAGCGTGGTTAGGCAGGTCATGTTTCCCAAGCACGTTGGGGAGTTGCAGCGATGAGACAAGTTCGCAATTGTATATCACGAAATTGGGGAGAAAAAAAGGGGTCAAATATTAAAGATATTCTCCATAATCCATTATCATCAATATTTAGGCTATAAACCAGAAGCATTTATAAATCATTGATTGTATGAGAAACAATGTTTATGTTTTGATGCTGCCTTTTACATGCACTGAAACCACCAAAATAGTTTTCACAACACTCTCTTAAAAACACCAATATTCAGGTTGAAGAACCACTTTGGGTGTTTCAGTGTAGTTAGTTTCTGTTTTAATACACATTCTGTGCCTCCTGAGTGGCGCAGAAGTGACTCTTGTGGCGGGCAAGGCGCAGTGCACGCTGACACGGTCGCCTGGTGTGCTGACACGGTCGCCTGGTGTGCTGACACGGTCGCCTGGTGTGCTGACACGGTCGCCTGGTGTGCTGACACGGTCGCCTGGTGTGCTGCCACGGTCGCCTGGTGTGCTGACACGGTCGCCTGGTGTGCTGCCATCGGTCGCCTGGTGTGCTGACACGGTTCGCCTGGTGTGCTGCCACGGTCGCCTGGTGTGCTGCCACGGCTCGCCTGGTGTGCTGGACACGGTCGCCTGGTGTGCTGCCACGGTCGCCTGGTGTGCTGAAACGGCTGCAGCCCTGGTGTGCTGACACGGCGCCATTGTGCTGACACGGAGACAATGGTGTGCTGCCACGGCTCGCCTGGTGTGCTGACACGGTTTGCCTGGTGTGCTGCCACGGAAAATATCCTGGTGTGCTGACACGGTCGCCTGGTGTGCTGACACGGTGCAAAATATCTTGTGTAAAACTGACACGGTTTTCGCCTGGTGTGCTGCCACGGTTAAAAACACCAATATTCAGGTTGAAGACACGGGTGCCTGGTGTGCTGACACGGTCGCCTGGTGTGCTGACACGGTCGCCTGGTGTGCTGACACGGTCGCCTGGTGTGCTGACACGGTCGCCTGGTGTGCGGTGTTTCCTCCGACACATTAGTGCAGCTGGCTTCCGTGTTAAGTGGGCATTTTGTCAAGAGGCAGTGCGGCTTGGTTGGGTTGTGTTTGGGAGGATGCACGGCTCTCGACCTTCGCTTCTCCTGAGTCTGTACAAGAGTTGCAGCGATGGGACAAGACTGCAACTACTAATTGGATACCATGGAATTGGGGAGAAAAAGGGGTAAAAAATCAATAAAAATAACGTTCTATGATGTAAAAATTTACATTGGGTTTACATTCAAACACCAGATCTCAGCTTAGGTGCCCTACTTTTAATGGTATCATCATAATACTTTCTATTTTTACAGTGTAGCGATTAGAGCATTGGGCCACTAAACGAAAGGTCGCTTGTTCGAATACCTCAGCCGACATGGTGGAAAATCCATTCAAATCAAATCAAATCAAATGTATTTATAAAGCCCTTCTTACATTAGCTGATGTCACAAAGTGCTGTACAGAAACCCAGCCTAAAACCCCAAACAGCAGGCAATGCAGGTAGAAGTACGGTGGCTAGGAAAAACTCCCTAGAAAGGCCAGAACCTAGGAAGAAACCTGGAGAGGAACCAGGCTATGAGGGGTGGCCAGTCCTCTTCTGGCTGTGCTGGGTGGAGATTATAACAGAACATGGCCAAGATGTTCAAATGTTCATAGATGACCAGCAGGGTCAAATAATAATAATCACAGTGGTTGTCGGGGCTGTTTCATAATCTTGGCAATGCTACTTATTGTTTTCAGTGTAGTTTCTAAAGGACATTTAGGCCTAAACTGCATTTCTCCCAAACAATCTCTTGATTTGCCCTTCAGCAAGGTACTTAAACCTGTTTTTGTTTACAGCTCCTCAGCATGCGGTTTATTCTTTATTTCCTCCTTACATCTACTGTGTTTTCAAGCTGTTGTTTGTACACATTTTTCATCTCACATGGCCTCTCTGGCACAAACAACTGAACACCCAGCAGCACCAAGCACCCGACCAGCATTGATTTGATGATTTTGCATCCCACATACTCTACAAAGCTGAGCTAATGCACTGACTTCCCTGAACTGGGGTTGTTGTGCAGATCCAAATACATAATAAGAAATACATCTACCACTGTTATTACTGGAAGGTACCTAAAGACAAAGTAAATGACCATGTGATAAAGGGTTTGGCGGTCAGTTGAACGTGAGATCAATAACTTAGTCGCGTATCTGGCAAAACGTCGAGGGTGTCACGCCTTGGTCATTGTATTTTTGTGTTTTCGTTATATATTTGGTTAGACCAGGGTGTGACATGGGTTTATTGTATTGTATTTTTCGTATTGGGGTTTGTAGTGTTTGGGATTGTAGCTGATTAGGGGTGTGTGTTAAATAGGTTGGCTGCCTGAGGCGGTTCTCAATCAGAGTCAGGTGATTCTCGTTGTCGCTGATTGGGAACCGTATTTAGGTAGCCTGGTTTTCGCTTTGTATTTCGTGGGTGATTGTTCCTGTCTCTGTGTAGTGTGCACCAGTCAGGCTGTAATAGGTTTCACGTTCTGTTTGTTGTTTTTGTATTTATTTAGTTATTCGTGTATAGTTCGTTCGTTTGTCTTCCTAATAAACATGAGTAACTTACACGCTGCATTTCGGTCCGACTCTCTTTCAACTAAAGAAGAACGCCGTTACAGAGGGATTGTCTGTGAATGAGTCTCCTTCTTTATGGTTCTAAAAAAGGGCAGGGAAAATCAGAGAAGGAAATGGAATCTCCTGATATGGTATTAAGATGCCCAGCCATTATCCAATGCCCCAAACGCAGTGGGAGACTCCCTTCTCAAGGATGCATGACCATTCCCAGAGTGATGCTAAATCCTCTCAATGTAAACCTACTACTACTACAACTTACTTTCAGCAATGTATATAGCTGGAAAGCATATAAAGTGCGCCGAATGGACTCTGACAGATAGAAAAAATAAATCAACATAGATAACACAAAATCATGCCTGTAACAGACACTGTAAGTGAAAAGATACGTTGTCGAACTTAAAAATAAATACAAATAAATTGTCAACCTTTTAGTTTGCTATTATTATAATTTTTCCAATCACTTTGTTCCAGTTACAGTGTATTTATGGACAATTAGACATAAGGTTTGTAATCGGCCTAATATTCTCAGACCAGGATTAGGTGGATCTTCTGTACAAGAGCAGGGATCATTGCATACCCAAGGGAAGATACTATGGAGGAGGAAATCATGTGAACTAAAGTATGTGGAATAATGTACATGCTGCACAGTAATGCAGAATATGCCAAGGCCTGAGATATGCTTTGTTGTCCAGGGATGATACATTCTGGGATGGACTTGGTCCAGTATTCACATACAGTATCAAGTGAATTGCATACATTCCAATCAGAGATGAGACACAGCCGTGGCCAAAAATACTGGCACCATTGCACATTTTTCAAGTAACTCACAATTTCCCCCAAAATTAGTCGAAATTGAGCAAAGTATTTGGTCTCCACAATTCTTTATTTCATTGTTGTATATATATAAATAATATATATATAATATAAATAATATATAATAATATATATAAATAATATACAATATATATATATATACGATGGTAATATATCCATTTAAATCAGAAAATTAATAGACTTAATATTTGGTAGCACAGCTTATGGTCAAAATAACTACAATCATGCGCTTCCTACAGCTATCGATGAGCTTCCTGCACCTCTCTACTGGCAGTTTGGCACACTCCTCTTGTGCAAACTGTGCTCCAAAATGCCTTCTGATTTCATGATGCCATGCACACGTTCAAGGCACCCAGTGGCAGAGGCAGCAAAGCAACCCCAAAACATCACTGAACCTCATCCATGTTTGACTGTAGGGAAGGGGTTATTTTCTTTAAAGGCTTCATTTTGTTTTCTGTAAACATAGAGATGTTTGCATCTCTTCTGTCCACAGGACATTCTCCCAGAAGGATTTTGGCATGCTCAAGTGTGTTTTGGCAAATTGCATTAAGGCTTTCTCAGCAGTGGTGTCCTCCTGGGTCTCCTACTATATAACCCCCATTCATTGAGTTGGCGACACATGGTGTGAGTTGAAACTGTCGTACCCTGTGTCTGAAGGTCAGATTGAATCTGTGTGGCAGTTGATTGAGGTGCTTTCTCCACCATTCAAACAATCCTTTGCTGCAATCTTCCATCAAGTTTTCTATTGCGGTCACGCCCAGGAAGGTTGGCTATAGTGGCATGGGCCTTAAACTTCTTGATAACATTAGGTACGTTGGAAGCAGGAACCTCAAGGTCCCTGGAAATGGACTTGTAGCCTTGACATTGTCCATGCTTGGCTACAATCATGTGTCTGACCTCAGATAATTCTCCATTTTGTTTTCTTTATTTGCATGCTCATTGCTATACACACAGTGACACAAAGCCGGAGAATGAGTCCCTTGATTTTTATATTGCAGACACCTGCAACTCACCACAGGTGAGTTCAATTCCAAAGTTAAGGAGAATCACCTGCTTGAAATCAAATTATTTCTAACTACTTCTAGAAGGTGCCAATAAGATTGTCTGGGCCATTTTAGAATTTCTCTGTGGAATAAGCAAACATTTAGTAAATTATTCAGATTGTTTTGTTTTGTTCAACTGCAAAACAAAGACACATACAGTATGTGGATACCAAACTCTTTTTGAATTTCAACAGTTTTCTGGAAGAAATAGTGCATTATTTGAAAAAAAAGTGTTGTTCCTGGTGGGTTGACAGACAACAAAGCTGTTTTATCACCCATTTGATAATATATACTGCTCAAAAAAAGGGAACACTAAAATAATACATCCTAGATCTGAATGAATGAAATATTCTTATTAAATACTTTTTTCTTTACATAGTTGAATGTGCTGACAACAAAATCACACAAAAATTATCAATGGAAATCAAATGTATCAACCCATGGAGGTCTGGATTTGGAGTCGCACTCAAAATTTAAGTGGAAAACCACACTACAGGCTGATCCAACTTTGATGTAATGTCCTTAAAACAAGTCAAAATGAGGCTCAGTAGTGAGTGTGGCCTCCACGTGCCTGTATGACCTCCCTACAACGCCTGGGCATGCTCCTGATGAGGTGGCGGATGGTCTCCTGAGGGATCTCCTCCCAGACCTGGACTAAAGCATCTGCCAACTCCTGGACAGTCTGTGGTGCAACGTGGCGTTGGTGGATGGAGCGAGACATGATGTCCCAGATGTGCTCAATTGGATTCAGGTCTGGAGAAGGGGCGGACCAGTCCATAACATCACTGCCTTCCTCTTGCAGGAACTGCTGACACACTCCAGCCACATGAGGTCTAGCATTGTCTTGCATTAGGAGGAACCCAGGGCCAACCGCACCAGCATATGGTCTCACAAGGGGTCTGGGGATCTCATCTCGGTACCTAATGGCAGTCAGGCTACCTCTGGCGAGCACATGGAGTGCTGTGCGGCCCCCCAAAGAAATGCCACCCCACACCATGACTGACCCACCGCCAAACCGGTCACGCTGGATGATGTTGCAGGCAGCAGAACGTTCTCCACGGCGTCTCCAGACTCTGTCACGTCTGTCACATGTGCTCAGTGTGAACATGCTTTCATCTGTGAAGAGCACAGGGCGCCAGTGGCGAATTTGCCAATCTTGGTGTTCTCTTGCAAATGCCAAACGTCCTGCACGGTGTTGGGCTGTAAGCACAACCCCCACCTGTGGACGTCGGGCCCTCATACCACCCTCATGGAGCCTGTTTCTGACCGTTTGAGCAGACACATGCACATTTGTGGCCTGCTGGAGGTCATTTTGCAGGGCTCTGGCAGTGCTCCTCCTGCTCCTCCTTGCACAAAGGCGGAGGTAGCGGTCCTGCTGCTGGGTTGTTGCCCTCCTACGGCCCCCTCCACATCTCCTGATGTACTGGCCTGTCTCCTGGCCTGTCCTGGCCTGTCTCCTGGTAGTGCCTCCATGCTCTGGACACTACGCTGACAGACACAGCAAACCTTCAGTGTTGCTTCCTAAGTGGACAGTTTGATTTCACAGAAGTGTGATTGACTTGGAGTTACATTGTGTTGTTTAAGTGTTCTCTTTATTTTTTTGAGCAGTGTATATTGTGAGGAATTACAAATTCCTACCTGAATCATTATGTGGTACACCTCAAAGGTCAAATAGGGGTGCTTATATGTGTCCTGTTTCAAACGTCCATAATGGCGCAAGAAATTGCAGCAGTTTTACGGGCACCAAACCAATTGTGCTATTTTGTGGGGGGTTTTCGCGGTATTTGTAACTTATTTTGGACATAATGTTTCTGCCACCATATCTTACGGCAAAAAAGGGCTTCTGGATATGAGGACAACGATCACTCACCTCGGATTAGACAAAGATATTTTTCTTCAACAAGCAGGACGCACAGGATGTACTGCGAACACCCGACAGGGCCATCATCCCTGTTATTGGCAAGAGAAAGAGACACAGGTACAGTGGACACAGAACAGGGTGCCTCGTAAGGCTCCACAGACGGCGAGTGGGAAAGCTGCCATTACCGTCAATATTACTTGCCAACGTGCAATCATTGGACAATAAATTAGACGAGGTACAATCACCAACAGGACATCAGAAACTGTAACATCTTATGTTTCACGGAATCGTGGCTGAATGATGACATGGATATTCAGCTAATGGGATATACGCTGCACCGGCAAGATAGAACAGCACGCTCCGGGGGTGCGAGGGTGGGTGGTCTGTGCATATTTGTAAACAACAGCTGGTGCACGAAATCTTAGGAAGTCTCAAAATTTTGCTTGCCTGAAGTAGAGTATCTTATGATTAACTGTAGACCGCACTATTTGCCAAGAGAGTTATCACCCATACTTTTCATTGCTGTTTATTTACCACCACAGGCAGATGCTGGCACAAAGACTGCACTCAGTCAGCTGTAAAAGGAAATAAGCAGACAGGAAACCGCTCACCCAGATGCGGTGCTCCTAGTGGCCGCGGATTTTAATGCAGGGAAACTTAAATCAGTTTGACCTAATTTCCATCAACATGTTAAATGCGCAACCAGGGGGGAAATAAAACTCCATACACAGGGACGCTTACTAAGCTATCCCTCGCCCTCCATTTGGTAAATCTGACCACAATTCTATCCTCCTGATTCCTGCCTACAAGCTTAAATTTATGCAGGAAGCACCAGTGACTCGGTCTATAAAAAAATGTTCGGATGAAGCAGATGCTAAACTACAGGACTTTCTTGCTATCACAGACTGGAACATGTTCCTGGGTTCTTCCGTTGGCATTGAGGAATACACCACATCAGTCACTGGCTTTATCAATAAGTGCATCGAGGACGTCATCCCAACAGTGACTGCATGTACATACCCCAACCAGAAGCCATGGATTACAGACAACATTTGCACTGAGCTAAAGGGTAGAGCTTCCGCATTCAAGGTGCAGGTCTCTAACCTGGAAGTTTATAAGAAATCCTGCTATGCCCTCCGATGAACCATCAAACAGGCAAAGCTCCAATACAGGGCTAAGATTGAATCGTACTACACCGGCTCCGACACTCGTCTTATGTGGCAGGGCTTGCAAACTATTACAGACTACAAAGGGTAGCACAGTCACAAGCTGCCCAGTGACACAAGCCTACTGGATGAGTTAAATCACTTTTATGCTCGCTTCGAGACAAGCAACACTGAGGCATGCATGAGAGCATCAGCTGTTCCGGACAACTGTGTGATCACGCTTTCCGTAGCCGACGTGAGTAAGATCTTTAAACATGTCAACATTCACGAGGGCCAGACGGATTACCAGGACGTGTGCTCTGGGCTTGTGGTGACCAAATGGCAGGTGTCTTCACTGACATTATCGACATGTCCCTGATTGAGTCTGTAATACCAACATGTTTCAAACAGACCACCATAGTCCCTGTGCCCAAGAACACAAAGGCAACCTGCCTAATTGACTACAGACCCATAGCACTCACATCCGTAGCCATGAAGTGCTTTGAAAGGTTGGTAATGGCTCACATTAACACCATTATCCCAGATTACACTAGACCCACTCTAATTTGCATAGCGCCCAAACAGATCCATAGATGATGCAATCTCTATTGCACTCCACACTGCCCTTTCCCACCTGGATAAAAGGAACACCTACATGAGAATGCTATTCATTGACTACAGCTCAGCATTCAACACCATAGTACCCTCAAAGCTCATCACTAAGCTAAGGATCCTGGGACTAAACAACTCCCTCTGCAACTGGATCTTGAACTTCCAGACGATCCCTCCCCAGGTGTTGAGGGTAGGTATCATCACATCCGGCACGCTGATCCTCAACACTGGAGCCCCCAGGTGTGCATGCTCAGTCCCCTCTTGTACTCCCTGTTCACCCACGGCTGTGTGGCCAGGCATGACTCCAACACCATCATTAAGATTGCGGTCGACACAACAGTGGTAGGCCTGATCACCGACAATGACGAGACAACCTATAAGGAGGAGGTCAGAGACCAGGCCGGGTGGTGCCAGAATAACAACCTATCTCTCACCATAATCAAGACAAAGGTGATGATTGTGGACTACAGGAAAAAAAGGACTGAGCACGCCCCCATTCTCATTGACGGGTTTTAGCGGAGCAGGTTGAGAGCTTCAAGTTCCTTGGTGTCCACATCACCAACAAACTAGAATGGTCCAAACCCATCAACACAGTTGTGAAGAGGGCACAATAAAGCCTATTCCCCCTCGGGAAACTAAAAAGATTTGGCATGGGTCCTCAGATCCTCAAAAGGTTCTACAGCTGCAACATCGAGAGCATCCAGACTGGTTGCATCACTGCCTGGTACGGCAATTGCTCGGCCTCCGACCGCAAGGCACTACAGAGGGTAGTGTGTGCGGCCCAGTACATCACTGGGGCTAAACTGCCTGCCATCCAGGACCTCTACAACAGTCGGTGTCAGAGGAAGGCCCTAAAACTGCTCAAAGACCCCAGCCACAGAATGTTCTCTCTACTATCGCATGGCAAGTGGTATCGGGAGTGCCAAGTCTAGGACAAAAAGGCTTCTCAACAGTTTTTTACCCCCAAGCCATAAGACAAGTAATCACGTAATCAAATGGCTACCCAGACTATTTGCATTGTCTCCCCCAACCCCAATTTTACGCTGCTGCTACTCTCTGTCTATCTTGCCTACGGAGCTGTGAGGGGAACGGCACCGCAGTACCTCCAGGCTCTGATCAGGCCCTACACCCAAACAAGGGCACTGCGTTCATCCACCTCTGGCCTGCTCGCCTCCCTACCACTGAGGAAGTACAGTTCCCGCTCAGCCCAGTCAAAACTGTTCGCTGCTCTGGCCCCCCAATGGTGGAACAAACTCCCTCACGACGCCAGGACAGCAGAGTCAATCACCACCTTCCGGAGACACCTGAAACCCCACCTCTTCAAGGAATACCTAGGATAGGATAAGTAATCCTTCTCACCCCCCTTAAATGATTTAGATGCACTATTGTAAAGTGGCTGTTCCACTGGATGTCAGAAGGTGAATTCACCAATTTGTAAGTCGCTCTGGATAAGAGCGTCTGCTAAATGACTTAAATGTAAATGTAAATATGCATTGTCACTTTAACTATACATTCATTTACATACTTCCTCAATTAGCCCGACTAACTGGTGCCCCCGCACTTTGGCTACCCGGACTGCTACCTGGATCTGCATTGTGTCCTGCCACCCACCACCCGCCAACCCCTCTTTTACACTATTGCTACTCTCTGTTCATCATATATGCAAAGTCACTTTAACCATATCTACATGTACATACTACCTCAATCAGCCTGACTAACCAGTGTCTGTATATAGCCTAGCTACTATTATAGCCTCGCTACTGTTATTTTTCACTGTCTTTTTACTGTTGTTTTTATTTCTTTACTTATTTGTTGTTCTAGTAATACCTATGTTTTACTTAAAAATCGCACTGATGGTTAGGGCCTATAAGTAAGCACTTCACTGTAAGGTCTACACCCGTTGTATTCGGTGCACGTGACAAATAAACTTTGATTTCATTTCATTTTACATGCACAAGTGTGTAACCTGTACAGTGTTTGGTGAAATGGACACCGTTGGAAATCTAGGCCCTAAATTCAATCAAAGTAAGCGTTTTAACCAGCGACACCGCCAAAACAACCACTATGTGGATGTCGGCAAAAGCAGATGTGATTTAATGGAGCGAATTATGGAGGGAAAACGAGAGGTATGAAAAACAGTCTAATTTAAAGGGCATTTGACTTACATGCCAAGTTAAATAAATGTAATATAAATGAAGACTTGTGCTGAATAACTTCCTCTGAAGGAAACTGAAGGACAGTTGTAGATGATTTACTCAACACAGTCAGCTGAGCATGCACATATGATTATATGGAAAGAATTGGCACTAGAGAAATAAACAAATTACTTGTTCCCCATTGTCCGTCACTTTTGTATATTATGAATAATTGTTTAATGTTGTCTGTTTTATATCATGGCAAGCAGAGCCTGATGGGCAATAATAGGCAACACTGTGGTGGAGTAAAAGCTTGACTGAGTTTCTGGGGTAAATAGTTAATGTTTGTATCAATTATGTTTCTCATCATCACACAAATATAAGAATGGAGACGTGACCACCCTGATGGCGAGATTAGCCTCCTGAAGGCGATATCAGCCTGCTTCTAGCCAGGGCTACCCAGGCTGTAATTCAGACTGCATCCCACACCAGCACTGGTCAGGACACATCTTCCATTATTGTTTTAGGATTATCAGTGAGTCATGTACTAACAGTAAATATCACAACTGCTCCTACACTTCTATAATTCATCTTTGTTATGACCATAATGGACACTGCACATATACTGTAGGCACAGCTGATGGATAATGTTGGAAGGATATCGTCCCTGTCATTAGGCTACTGAGTTATGCCTGCAAGGGGTGAGGAGGGGTGAGGGGGAATGAGTTAGGTAAACGTAGATGGTGTGTAGTGTTTCAAAGAGAGATCAAACAAGTACAGTAGCGTACTGAGGGAGGTAGCAACTCAGAAATCCTGATCTTCTCTCAATAAAGTGTGAGATTAAAAGCGTTAGCCGTCTTGCTCCCTGCTGTTGTTCTTGCAGCTCACAGGCTTCTTCTCTCGCCTCTCTCCAACTCATGTGGTCTGAATTAGCCTGCTAGCAGCAGCTGTAATCTGTAATCTTCCTCCAATGGATGCGGCCCAGGCAGACTTTTACTTATCCACCAGATCTTAGTGGAAAATCTGGGTCCAGTTAGCTTAAAAAATACTGAAGACCAAACCTGGCCGAATCCCATCGGAGTAAAACTGGTAGGTAGTAGAGTCATCACTGTGACACACCAGGACACTGGGCATAGTTTCTCTGCTACATCATCGACAGAGCAAAGGAGCACTACCCCACCCCCCAACCCCTCCCACACAACCTCTACAGAGGGGGCAGCAAATAGATTTGCGGCATAACATTGAAGTTATGTTCTTTTAAAATAATCAAAGCTGGCGAACTGGAGTTACCACATGTACAAACAGCTCATTAATTGAAGCCCTGCGGCATGTGTTCCCAAACGTGGCCCATTAATCTAGTTGCTACTGAATTGCTAAATGGGATGTTTCTGAGAACACAGTGGCAGCTTAACGGCCATGAGTCGTGATTGTTAGAGTAATAGCTTTTCATTGTCAAACATTCACATTTCCCACCTCTGAGCCTCAGGGGAAAGATACAGTTGGTCATGCCATGCCATGGCTTCTCTTTCCAGCCGCCAGGAAGGAAAATATCTAATGTTATCCGTGGCTGAAAATAGCTTGATTCTCTTCAGCCACTGCCATGCACCGGTCTCTCTGATTTATGGGAATTCCTGAAATATGATATACTGTCGGTATTGGTGTTTGTTACAAGGCAGATGACATTTTGTCATTCACAGACGGGTACTATTTAGTTGAAAAATCATGTGATCAAGAAATGTGGCTTGATTGCCAGCTGGTACTGCTTGCATGATCACCTAGCTTTAGTGGTGTGTTGTTATTTCATACCATCCATGATATCCACTCTCCAGCTCTTCTTTGGAGGCACAACTAGAGTGGGTTTTGTAAACACATCAAACACGTAGGGTTATATTGGACCCGATTTAGGAAACTAGGCGTATGTTGCAAGTCATGACTTCACAGGAGAGCTGTTTGAACGTAAAACATTTTTTTTAAATAAAAATTCTCGAACATGTGAACATTCATGTGCCTCAATATCAGACTTGTATATCTGTAAATGCAAATAAAATGGTTAAATTACGAGCCAAGTTGGTTTAGCCACAGAAAAAGGGGGCAACCTTCCCGCGAGCCATGATTGGCTGGGATAATGAGTGGGCTTGACAGTTTGGAGATGAGATGAGTCTGCCATATAGCATGCGTCTGTCTTTTGGAGCTGATCAATATGTCTAGGTAATCGTGTCAAATGCGGCTTTTTAAAAATTGTATTACGTAGTAAGACTGCATTAACCTAATGTCAAGTTAAGGTGTCCTGTTAGCTAGCTAACGTGAGCTGGCTGGCTTGCTAGCTAACGTTATGTGTATGCTCTCCCCTTTCTAGAGGACCGAGTTTTGAAATCAGTAGAATTTGAGTATGATAGCTAAGGAGATGGAGAAAACACTAGTCTGGATTACATCGTCAAACTAAGGGCAACCATGCATGGCATCAGACAGGAGACACATCCAGCCATGATGTATACTGGTAAGATAGTCTAGCTAGCTACATTTTCAGATATTACACATTTCTAATTTTGAAAGTGGTTTAATTTTAAGTGTACTGTTTGTTAGCTAACGTTAGCTGACTGGGTCACTAGCTAACGTTGCGTATGATCTTATTCTTCGTATCTCAGACACATTTGCTTGACTAGTTATAACCATGGAACCTGGTTGGTTAGCTACCTGTGTCGTGGAAATATTCAGTCAATCATATTTCTCCTGTGAGTTCAAATATACTTTTATTACAATATAATAAAAGCTGAGCTGGTTCGTGAAATCATCTCACTTCCCGTCTTGGCACACATTTCTTATACATTTTTCTTCCTTACGTCACACCCATAGTAACTCCTCTTAATGACTCATCCCCTATGGCATTTAGCCACCATTATCTTATTACCTTGCACTAATTTGAGTTTGGTTTCATATTAGGGCATGGAAACTGTAGAGCCACACCAATAGTTAAAAAATACAGACATGTACTCGCCTTAAGACAGGTGCATGGATGTAGGATCATAGCAACAGTCCTTGGCACTTTACAGAAATAACCAGACATGTCATCCTGCTAATTCCTCTGAAAGGGACACCCATGTTCTGGAAAAGACCCAAGAGGTATAACCATAGCAACAGTATATATTAGGCCATAACACAGTTACAGGAATAACCAGTCATGTCCACTTCCCAGACAGGTGCATGTCTAATGGTGTCTAATGACCCAGAGCACATATAGAGTGCACCCAACTTACTAGCTCTCCTGCAATTAATAATTAACACACATGGACTGACTTTTTGACATTGTGATAACGTGTAAGCATGCATAACTCTGCGGGCCTTGAACACACTTCTCACCAGGTCCCTCACCCTCACTGGTAATAACTTTGACTATCCACGTTGGACATCACTGTATAGACAGAATGGTAATTTGATTTCAGAATCTGATCCTGGATAAGCTACAGAATGATATGTGCTTCTCCTAGTTCCTCCTGTTACATGGTGATTTCTTTATGTCTACATGGACATATGGCAACACTTACCTAGATTCAAGATTATTTTCCATCTGTGTTGAGGTTCCTAAATTTAAGCCTTACTGTTTAAGTGAATTCTCTTGTCACACACCACATCTGAAATGGGGTGCCACTTTGAAGTCGAATTCGCAAAAAGCAAGAGTCCAACATCTGTTTATTCCAATACCTGTTATTTTGACACCTTTGAACTAAAGTTAAGTTAGAGCAACATGTTTTTGCATGTCCTCATCAAACACTTTGGATACTTACCACATTCTACATATCACTGTGGAGAGACCTGTCAGCAGGATGTGTAATTCCTCTCAAGTAATGAGCCAAACTAGAGTGGGGAAAAAGACATCAAGGAAGCTCGTCAACAAGCTTCAAAACGGAGCACATGTTGAACATAAAAAAATCCTACATGGGAATGTGAGGTCGTTATTGCTATCATAAATTTGTCTCTAAAATAAGAAACTCATAACAGATAAAGCTCATACCAAATTGATAGTTTTGACTCGCACAGATAATTCATAATTCATGCTATAATCAAGTGATTTGTTACAGTTATTGGACAATGTATTGGATGTTGTTTTCCAAAAACATGTACGCACTTGTCCCAAACTACCAAAGCCCTAGTGATAAATCCCATACATAAAAAAAAGGCACAACAATGTTTGAAATGGAGTACTTCTCCTGTCCTATCCGGTGTCCTGTGTGAATTTAAGTATGCTCTCTCTAATTCTAATTCTAACATCTTGGCCATGTTCTGTTATACTCTCCACCCGGCACAGCCAGAAGAGGACTGGCCACCCCACATAGCCTGGTTCCTCTCTAGGTTTCTTCCTAGGTTTTGTCCTTTCTAGGGAGTTCTTCCTAGCCACCGTGCTTCTACACCTGCATTGCTTGCTGTTTGTGGTTTTAGGCTGGGTTTCTGTACAGCACTTTGAGATATCAGCTGATGTACGAAGGGCTATATAAATACATTTGATTTGGATTTGATTTGAAATATGCATGATAAAATCCATAAAATATGATTCCAGTTACAACAGTGCAGCATGATGCTATTACGTTAAGTGAACCGATGAAGCCAGAAAGACACATGCTAAGCTCTTGAACCTACCTCATATTGAATGATGGTAATCAATAAAGTCTTGGCAGATCGCTATTATACTGTATATCCAAACATAACAAACCATTGTCCTGCAATGTCAAAGTCTTTATTTTCTCTCGTGAGTAATTTAAGTTTAAACATCCATGAGGGTATTGGTGTCCTTGTGGGATAGTATATATATATATAGATAGTAAATATGGATATAATATTATTTCACACAAACACAAAGTATACCTTTAAATCATATATGTGTTAAAAATGTGGAAATTGTCTTAAATACACATTTGTGAGTAATATTCCATGAACCTCCTTGACGTATGTCTGTTCACTCAAGTCCTGTGTTGATAGGAAACAGATTGGAGCATCATAAATGGGAAACAGATTGGAGCATCATAAATGGACAATCTAAGAAATGAGACCAATTAGTTTTCAACAATTGTTTCCAGAAGTATAATGTTTGTATCAATTATGTTTCTCATCATCACACAAATATAAGAATGGAGACGTGACCACCCTGATGGTGAGATTAGCCTCCTGAAGGCGATATCAGCCTGCTTCTAGCCAGGGCTACCCAGGCTGTTTCATTTTTGTTTCTTGTTTCTTTTTTGTTTCTTTGTTTCATTTTTAATATTTCAATTTTCATGAGAAAGGAGCCTATTTATTTATTTACCCCTTTTTCTCCCCAATTTCGTGGTATCCAATTGTTGTAGTAGCTACTATCTTGTCTCATCGCTACAACTCCCGTACGGGCTCGGGAGAGACGAAGGTTGAAAGTCATGTGTCCTCCGATACACAACCCAACCAGCCGCACTGCTTCTTAACACAGCGCAAATCCAACCCGGAAGCCAGCCGCACCAATGTGCCGGAGGAAACACCGTGTACCTGGCAACCTTGGTTAGCACGCACTGCGCCCGTCCCACCACAGGAGTCGCTGGTGTGCGATGAGACAAGGACATCCCTACTGACCAAGCCCTCCCTAACCCGGATGACGCTAGGCCAATTGTGCGTTGCCCCATGGACCTCCCAGTCGCGGCCGGTTACGGCAGAGTCTGGGTGCGAACCCAGAGTCTCTGATGGCACAGCTGGCGCTGCAGTACAGCGCCCTTAACCACTGCGCCACCCGGGAGGCCAGGAGCCTATTTGTGAGCAGCAGGAATTTATCTATGAAAATGGTGAAAAGGGCAACAATAAACAGTATGTCATTTCTAGTTTCAAATTGTATTAGTTGTATGTACTGTACAGGATACACAGGATAACATGGTATGCTTACTGGCAGGTTCCTTCTGGACAATAAAACTGGTAAGAAATAATACAACATAAGGAACAAAGTAAATGGCTCAGTAGAATATTGTAAAAGATTTTTGCACAAGTATAATGCAGGAAGGCACAATGTATAGTCTTATATTTACACGTTTTGGCAAAGGGAGATTGAGGGCAAGAGTTTTAGTTGTGCTGTATTTAGCAATAATAATATGATTCTGGTAGCAGCAGTTGTGATGTATGTGTAGCATGAATGTATGTGTGTGTGTGTGTGTGTGTGTGTGTGTGTGTGTGTGTGTGTGTGTGTGTGTGTGTGTGTGTGTGTGTGTGTGTGTGTGTGTGTGTGTGTGTGTGTGTGTGAGTGAGTGTGTGTGTGTGTGTGTGTGTGTGTGAGTGAGTGAGTGAGTGAGTGAGTGAGTGAGTGAGTGAGTGCATGTGTGCTGAGGTGCGGAGAGTCAGTGCAGGTGCAGAGAGTCGACATCGTCTGCCCGGCGATAAGGGAGTGAACAGCTTGTGGCTCGGGCGTTTGGGGTCCTTGATGACGCTGCGGGACTTCCTCAGGCACTGTTTCGAATAGATTTCCTGGATGGGTGGGAGCACGGTCCCAGTGATATACTGGGCCATCTTCACCACCCTCTCGAGGGCCTTGCGGTCGTGGAGGGAGAAATTTCTATATCAGGCTGCGATGAAACCGGTCAGGATGCTTTCGATGGCGCAACGGTGGTATTTGGAGAGGACCCAGGGTGGCATGCCGAATTTCTTTAGCTGCCTCAGGAGGTAGGGATGCTGTTGCGCCCTCTTGTCAAGAATGGTGGTGTTGGTCCACGTCCTGCCCTCTGGCAAGCAAAACCGATTCACCATGTCTGGATCCAACAGGACCCTGAACAGCTTCTACTCCAAAGCCATACAACTACAAAATAGTTAACACAATAGCTACCCGGACTATCTGCTTTGACCCTCTTTGCACTAACTCTTTTGATCCATCACATACGCTGCTGCTTCTATTTATTATCTGTCCTGTTGCCTAGTCACTTTACCACTACCTATATGTACATACCTACCTCAATTACCTTGAACCCCTGCACATCGACTCTGTACTGGTACCTCGTGTACATAGCCAAGTTATCGTTGCTCATTGAGTATTTATTACTAGCGTTATTATTTTTCTATTTTTTCTTCTTTTTTTTTATCTCAGCATTGTTGGGAAGGGCCCATAAGTAATCATTTCACTTTGAGTCTACACCTGTTGTTTACGAAGCACGTGACAAATAAAATTAGATTTGAATCATGATGTGAAATCCGAGGAACTTTAAAAAAAACTCTTAAGGATCCTACCCTTTTTTACTCCATTTTTCGCCTAAAATGATATACCCAAATCTAACTGCCTGTAGCCCAGGCCCTGAAGCAAGGATATGCATATTCTTGGTACCATTTGAAAGGAAACACTTTGAAATTTGTGGAAATGTGAAAGGAATGTAGGAGAATATAACACATCAGATCTGGTAAAAGATAATACAAAGACATTTTTTGTACCATCGTCTTTGCAATGCAAGAGAAAGGCCATAATGTATTATTCCAGCCCAGGTACAATTTAGATTTTGGCCATTAGATGGCAGCAGTGTAGGTGCAAAGTTTTAGACTGATCCAATGAACCATTGCATTTCTGTTCAACCTTTTGTATCAAGACTGCCCAAATGTGCCTAATTTGTTTATTAATAACGTTTCATGTTCAAAACTGTGCACTCTCCTCAAACAATAGCATGGTATTATTTCACTGTAATAACTACTGTAAAATGGACAGTGCAGTGAGATTAACAAGAATTTCAGCTTTCTGCTAATATCAGATATGTCAATGTCCTGGGAAATGTTCTTGTTACTTACAATCTCATGCTAATTGCATTAGCCTACATTATCTCAACCGTCCCATGGACGGGACACCAATCCCAAAGAAGTTCTAACCACTAGGCTACCTGCCTAGGTGTACGTTTAGTCCAGATGTTTTAGGGCCGTGCGAATAGCAATGGAAATGGCATCTACAGTGGATCTTTTGGAGCGGTAGGCAAATTGGAGTGTGTCCAGTGTGCCTGGAATACTGGCCCTGATGTGAGCCACGATCATCCTCTCGAAGTACTTCATGATGACCGGGGTGAGTGCAGCAGAGTCATAGGACTTTGGGCATGTCACCTTGTTTTTCTTGGGCACTGGGACGATGGTGGTCTGCTTGAAGCAAGTGGGGACTACATCCTGGGACACATCTTTCTTTTTCCCAATGCAGTTATGCCAAAACCACGCCCCGTGGTGTGGTTCAAAGGGCGTTCTAAAATTACTTCAAAGGGCGTTATAAAATGCGCTCTCCATGTCTGGAAGTGAATATCACCTAGCGCAAAATTTCCGTCCTTGATTAATAACATTTGCCCTTGTATTTCAAGATGGTAAAAATATAATAACATAATGTTGCGGACCGAGGTTTGTTCTGCTGACATTGAATGCCTCACTGCGGGCTCTCAGCATAGCATGGATTTCTCCGTTCATCCAGGGTTTTTAGTTGGGGTGAGTACAACATCATCATCACATTTCCTAATGAAGCCTGTGAATGACAATGTATATTCCTCAATGTTGATGGATGAGTCCTAGGTTGATGAATCTGAACATTGTCCAATCAGTATTCTCAAAACAGTCCTCCATCATTCAGTCTGCCTTCTCTGTCCAGAGCCTCCCTATTCTCTGTGTTGGTAGCTCATTTGTCATAAAGTATGCTTCTGGTTTTAAACATGTTCGACTGTACAGATGTAGGATCTGAATATGAGCCAGTTTGCTACAGCAGGAACTTAACCCTGAAGCAACAGGAAATGTGAATTATTACTTGAATTATAATGAATGGAATTTTTTGTCTGGGCTGATGCATTATTCGTTAAGGCAAATGAAATTGGAAATTACAAACTTCAGAATACTTTTTAAACCTGCTGTGCAGGAAAATGCTCAGCAACAAAAGTGTGATCAAATTTAGATCCTAAATATGTATGCTTAGACCTTGTGAATGTCTTTCAATGCAGTCATTTGTTAAAGCTGTAATTAATTTCAAATGCTTAAGTCAATGATACATTTATGGAACAGTCATGGTCAATAGCCTTAACTCATAACATACAGTACTTGACTTATGAGGCAGAGAAAAAATCCTTTCTAACATAATGTTATTTCATTAACCTCACAGTGTGACCAATATCTGCAGTTTTAAAGCACAGAAGTAAATGTGACCGACTGGCTTGATTCAGTCTTATGTCGCAAAATGCAAAATTTGAAATGTAGTTTTTTACATTGGATAAAAGTAGAGACTCAGAGCTAGAAAACTGTATATCATAGACTACAGTTGAGGAACAATGGAAAAGTAATTCTGCTTTGAAAGTTGATAAACTTGTAACCACCATTTTTTTGTCTACACCCGTTCAGAATCGTTCACACCCTCTAAAGCCTTAGCCACACCCATCTCTTTAAGGATTCACATGTGAGGCCATGTACTAAACAACCAAATATTTCAAGATAAAGGCTGGTTTACACTACGGGTGTATTTGTACATTTATTCTGGAGTGCCAGAGTGTGCTCAGAGTGTGCTCAGCGCTCAGCGCTCTGGGTATTCGTAAACTCAGAGCGTTGTTAGATTGTCCATTTGTAAATTCAGAGTGCACACTGGACACTCTGGCCGAGGAGTGGGATTGATCTGAACGTTCTGACCTAACAACAGCAGTCAAGTATCCAAGCTAACTGGCTAACATTGGCGAGCTTGCTAGCTACTTCCTGACACAAATGAGAGAACAGCTCACTGATCATTTTACTTGCCCTAGCAGAGCTGGTTAGGCTGTTTTTTATGTTATCACGAGAGTTGGTGACTGCAACTTGTGCTGCTGGCAACAATTGAATTACGTTTTTATGCTGAAGTTTACTGACACCGGCTATACTCAATGGGTGTTGAGCGTTCATCAATTTGTCAGTTATTCTGCGCTCTGGCACACTCAACTGAGAGTGCTCTGAAATCGGAGTAGATAACCAGAACAAATTTACCAGCTATGTCTATTGACAGTTGTCGCACTGACATCATGAACATTCTATTGAAATGGTTACTTGCATAGGAGTGTTTTCTTTAGACATGTAGCTAGCTAGCTAAACAATTAACCATCATCCCAACTCATAACATTACTACCCTGCATGAATATGCAGATAGCTAACCAACCAAGTTCAATGTTCGCTAGCTAACATTAGGCTATAAATAGCAATGCAAATGGCTCTGAGATACGAATAAT
Organism: Oncorhynchus masou masou; assembly: GCF_036934945.1. Classification (NCBI taxonomy): domain Eukaryota; kingdom Metazoa; phylum Chordata; class Actinopteri; order Salmoniformes; family Salmonidae; genus Oncorhynchus; species Oncorhynchus masou. The sequence continues at coordinate 269,715 of NW_027016523.1, forward strand.
ATAACTACGCATATCATATATGTGATGTTAGCTAGCAAGCCAGTCAGCTAACGTTGGCTAGCTAACAGTACATTTTAACTTGAAATGAAAATGACTTTCTGACAAAATTAGAAACGTGTAATTTATGAAAATGTAGCTAGCTAGACTATCTTACCGTATACATGGATGGACACTTCTCCCTCTCTGCCACGGATACCATGGTTGCCCTTAGTTTGAAGATGTAATCCAGAGACATGTCACGCCTGCTCCCACTCCCCCTCCCTGGCGTTCAAGGGCTCCAGGATGCCCATCATTATGCACACCTGTCATCACATTACGTGCATCAATGCAATATTGGACTCACCTGGACTCCTTCACATTGTTGATTGCCCCTCTATATCTGTCTGTTCCTCAGTTTGTTCCCCGTGTCATTACTGATGTCGTTATGTTTTCCCCTGTCCAGATGCTGTCCTTGTTTGTTTCTTGTCTATTATCCATTAATGTTCACGCATGGTTGCCAAGAAAGCGGTTAGTTTTGCTAGATTCTTATAATGTGTACATAGCATTTGTGTGTTGGAGTCACTTTTCATTCTCAATTGATCTACCGTTTCTAACATAGGCCACTGTAATCGATGGAGGCTCAGGGCGGTACCATTCTGCTCATCTGATGAAGGTGTACATGGATCAGAATCAAACTTTGAAGACTGAGATCGAGTCATTGAAGGCAGACCAGCAGAAAGAGAAACAGTATCTGAGGGCAGAGATATTGGCAACAGCTGAAGCAGTGGTCCAGAGCCCGGCGGTATTGGCAGAGAGTCACAGGTCATTGACAGGGAGTCAGGTGGCATTGGCGGAGAGTCAGGTGGATAATGACGCATTGAAGAGGGCGAGGAACGACATGGAGTCACAATCCATGCCAGTCACACCACCTCTGACGGGCAGAGTCAACGTACCTGGCTGGTTCGTCAGGTCGTCGGTTCACCCTGACATTTCCATTCCTCTTCTGACAACAGAACTTGACCAACTGCTCACCAGGCACAGCAAGGGCTGTCCGGACCATTATACTGTTCTGTTATTCCAAGGATGTGTAACCAAAGACAGATACCACGAGTGGACACAGAATAACAACTGGGATGGATGCTGAGGGAAATGTGGATTACCAGAGAACCACTGGGTGTTCATCATTAATACTGTGCCTCAGACGTTTCTGTCCATGACTGACGCAACCCAGAAAAGCATTAAAGACCTAGTTAATGAGTACTTGAGGTCACCGAGAAAGTCTGGACATGGCCTGCTCTCCCTTATGTATGGAATTAGGCACTTTCCCATGTTTACTACAGCATGTACCCTAGGCTATGCTTACTTGTCAGACTGCACAGTAGCCTAATAAACAAATGCAGACGGCTTCTATCTTCAAAATGCTTTAAATTATTTGTTGTCCAAACGTTTAAAGTGTGTGTGGGCGACCTCATGCAACGCAAAGTGTCGGATAAAGCATATACTGTACATTACTGTTTCTTCATCAGTATCTTTATGTTTCGTTAATAAAATAGTGACAAAAATGCTCTTTCAAAATGCAGATGCTTATTTAGTTATGGATCAGTAACGAATTACTATGGGAATAAATATCACTGGATGACATAAATGGGCTTAGCAGGACAATATATATTGGTCATATTGGTCATGGCCCTGTGTGGTGCAGTGGTCTAAGGCACTGCATCTCAGTGCTAGAGGCATCACTACAGTCCCTGTTTTGAATCCAAGCTGTATCACATCTGGCTGTGATTGGGAATCCCATAGGGGGGTGCACAATTGGCCCAGCGTCATCCGCGTTAGGGGAGAGTTTGGCTGGCTAGGATGTCCTTGGTTTCTCCCCCTCTAAAAACATAAATACATATTTTGGGCTTTATTCTGATTACATTTGCACTTTCTCCAAAATATTGTTATATATAGCCTACCTGTTGTGGTCAACTATTTCAGCACCATTTCGTGCTGCTCTGAGACAAGCATGGAGAAATTAAAATGTTCAATTATATTCCATGATATTCTTAAAATATATGTTTTGACTGAATATATACAGATGAGATACAAATGTGTTATTAAGGCACATGAAAGTTCACATGTTCCAGAAGGCATTCCTGCCAAAAAAGGCATTTTGATTGAAAGAAAAGTTTACGTTCAAATGGCTTTCCTGTGAAGTAGTGACGTGCGACATACGCCTAGTTTCCTGAAACAAGTCACAAATGTCTTCATCCGAACTCACAAACTTCTGGGAAAGGAGGTGACAAATGAACGCTAGATCCAAGAGAGTGATGCGTGTGGAAGGCATCTTAACCACAGTTCTCATGTGAGTCACGTGCCCCAGTCTTTACAGATAGTGGGGGCCACAGGTGGTTGGAGGTGGTTTGCTACCAAGGAAAGGGACTGTTCTTAAAAACGTTTTAAAAAGGGTAATTGTGTAAGGCACATTTTGCTCCCTTTATTCATAGCCTAAAACCTAGACTACTGTTCAGGTGTCTGCCTAAGACTGCATCCACAATCTACTCCAGAAAGGATTATGGAACATTTTCAATAGCTGGTTCTGAGATAAAATGGAGCTGTTTTGATGTTCAAAACATGTTTAAAGGTGATATTAGGTAGACTGGGAAACAGTGTCAAAACCAAGTCATTCACAAAATAACATTACTCAAATCCTTTCACATGTAGGCTACAAGGAGCAATGCCACATCTATTACAACCACTATTTTACAACCACTCTGTTACAACCACTCTGTCTCCTCTGTTGGGCCAGTTAGGGAAGAGATGTGGCATTGCTTGGTTGACTTGGTTTTGACACTGTTTCCCAGTCTACCTAATATCACCTTTAAACATGTTTTGAACATCAAAACAGCTCCATTGCTTTAACAGTCCTACTTACAAATACTAATTCTGATGTAGAATACAGAGTGTTTAGACATTGTAACTGAGCTGTTTAAAGCCATCTGATGTTTTATCTCAGAACCAGCTATTAAAAATGTTCCATAATCCTTTCTGGAGTAGATTGTGGATGCAGTCATGGTTGGGTGAGCGTTACAATCATAAAGTTAACACCAGATGAAATTGACATAAAACACACACTGTTTGTCGGTTCACTTTATGATAAGCTTTCCATTTATGAAATTCTAGCCTTCCATTCCAGGGAAAATGTGAATATTTTGTAGTCAAATGAGCAAATGGAATAATAAAATGCAGTGTTTTTTGAACAGAAAACAACTAATGATTCTTCTATGATTCTATTAGTCCAACTATTTGATTCAGTTATTCAAATAAATAAGTTGATATCTATACTGTGCTATAATGACTATTACAGGTAGGTTGCAAATAGCTGGACTTTTAACTGCTTTCCATTGAACCAGAATTTGTATAAACTGACTATACCAAATATTAGGAACACCTTCCTAATATTGAGTTGCGTCCCCCCCCTTTTTTCCCTCAAAACAGCCTCAATTCATCGGGGCAGGGACTCTTCAAGGTGTCGAAAGCGTTCCACAGGGATACTGGTCCATGTTGACTCCAATGCTTCCCACAGTTGTCAAGTTGGCTGGATGTCCTTTGGGTGGTGGAACATTATTGATACACACGGGAAACTGTTGGAAACCCAGCAGCGTTGCAGTTCTTGTCACAAACCGGTACACCTGGCACCTACAACCATATCCCGTTCAAAGGCACTTAAATATTTTATCTTGCCCATTCATCCTCTGAATGGCACGCATACACAATCCATGTCTCAATTGTCTTAAGGATTAAAAATCCTCCTTTAACCTCCCCTTCATATACACAGATGGAAGTGGATTTAACAACTGACATCAATAAGGGTTAGCTTTCACCTGGTTAGTTTATTTAGTAAATATTTTATTAACTCTATTTCTTGAACTGCATTGTTGGTTAAGGGCTTGTAGGTAAGCATTTCCCTGGTAAGGTTGTATTCGGCGCATGTAACAAAAACAATTTTAATTGACTTGATTTCATGTCATGTGAAGTGCAGGTCTTCCTAATGTTTTGTACACTCAGTGTACATCGGCACATAGCCTACAGCATTTGTACAGCATGTGTAGCGGACATGAGTCAGGCACGGTTGCTCATGGTCATGTGATGAGGTAGCCCTGGGTGCAAACTTCATTGTTAAACTCAGACACTCACATTTTACAGTCTCACATTGAATAGGCCTTTGGGTGACATTTTACTAGTATGTATATTACATGAGTTGTTCTGAGAGGATGTTGAGGATTTGACTGTTTATTCCCAAATAGTCCCATTGCAACATAGGTTTATATGCGTCCATGTGAGGGTGGTTGCTCTGCTATTCAGATAGATTATCTTCAAAGTCAAATGACGATATCAGTTATTCCAAATATGTTTGCTTACCGAACCAGCATCTGTAGGATTGCATCCCTGCCGCCTCAATAAGTTGTGTTTAGAATGAGAACCGCATCATGTAAGGATAGACCTATCCAGCAACTCAAGCTTTCCATTGACCCTGTATTTTAACATTCAGCATTCACCATTGGTTTCCATCCCACTTGGCACAGCAGATGCTCAGGTAACCTTCAAAGGCCAGACAACGTGTAAAAGTAAATTAAGAAATCAAGTCTAGACATTCCGCTAACCACAGGGAAATTGGCAGAGTAGCACTGGTTCATTTTGTGACGTAGAGATCGGACCGATCAGAACTATATTCAGACCTTACGAGTCCCCTACGAAACGTTACATGAAGGAGTGCGTCAGGGGTGTGCTATTTACCCTCGCTAATAATACCCCGTTTCTCACAGGATGACATACTGTAACTGACCGGCAGCCAGGCAGTCGGCTGACCGCACAACGTATGCATGATGTCGTTTAAGGACACATTTCCTGATCAGCCTCTGCGATAGATATCACTGTTTCAATAACCTCCAGAGAGATCAAGCCCTTTGCTCATTGAAAGAGCTGGATATGCTTCTTTAAGCACTAAAAGCCATAATTACAGACAGAGTATTCTTACATGATAGGGAATAAAGTTCTTTTTTACAGCTTATTAAGTTTATGTAGGATGGAAGTATCTGAACTTAGAGGTCCTTGTTGCCAAAGAGTGAGGGGAGAGAGAGAGTCCAAACCCTTATTCTGCCTCGGCTTGTCAAAAAATGCAAGTGAAAAGAAGGCTCTGAGTTTTTCGCAAAAACCAATAATTGCATGTTTCTCAACACCGGCCTTCAGTTGCCAAATGTTCTCTGAAAAAAAACTGCAGCTAGTATTCTGCTGCTTTTTCTCAGACAATATTACAATTATTGTCCATGGTTGCACTTACACATGTAAATGTTCTGCAAGAGCAAATGAGGCATGAATACACATTCGGGATATTTCTATTTGTATCCCGTATTGTTCATAGGCCTACTACACCCAATGCATTACATGTCCTTTACTAAATGTGCATTCCTTTTAAAAGCAGAAGAGAACCTACAATAGTAAAAAACCTACAGTTACACAAACATGACCCTGAGGGGGTCAAAAGTTCAGAAGTCAAAGGGAAGCCACCAGGGGACCACCATCCCTGTCTGACAGTTTTCTGAGGCCTCTTTGTGTAACAGAATGGTACTGTGGTAACCAGGAGGTAAGCGCAGAAGGAAGAGGACCCCCTGAGGCTTAACCAGCCTCGCTCAGTGGTTCATCCCTGTGGAGGGTGGCTCAATGGCTAAGTGGCCATGTGTCAGGGCTAGGAATGATGGATGACCAATGATCAAAGGAGGGGGAAGAGAAGAGAGAGTGATGGTCTTGTTATGCCATCAGTAAAGGTACTAATTCCGTACTACTGACAAGACTCAGGCCCTTTGACCCTAGTGTGAAGTGTTTTAATGTTTTTATTCTTAACTTTAAAAGCATCGCTCGTAAATTACCAGAGGTGTGGACTCGAGTCACATGACTTGACAAATATGATGACTTGCAACTCGACTTTGATTTTAACACCAATGACTCGTGACTTAACTTGGAGTTGAGCTTTTTGACTCGAACTGACTTGATACCCTCCCCAAGCCCAAATGTTAAAAATGATGCTGTTAAAAAAGTGTGCAGCTCATCAACTCTCTTTAAGAATTTAAGATTACAGTTTGAATCAGACAGCAGCCAATCAAATTGTGCCAGCTGAGAAAACGTTGCGCGTGGCAGTGCAGAGGAATGTCTGTGGGTGAATTCAGTCGGAGCCTTTGGAAAGATGATACCCCAAATTATTATTTTCGGATATAAAGACCACGCTGTCATCAACAAAAAACGGATTGCAACTTGCAAAACATGCGGGAAGAAAATTACAGACGGAGGAGCAACAACTTCCAACTTTGTTCGACATTTGAAGCTGCACAAAGAACGGTAAGTCGGGGCTAATATAGCCGACAGCTATATATGACTTTGCTTGTGTAGCATATCGGCTAACGTAACATTAAATCAATGAACCTCCACACAGCTAGTCAGTGCGGGAACGTGATCATTGCACCCAAGATTGAGCTACAACTGGCTAGGCAGTTGGTAGCCTAAATCCTGCCTGGAGTTACTGCTGTTCCTAAAACCATTGACATACGTTAGCCTACTGTAACCACACAGAGAGAGTGTGTGTGTGTGCGTATGTGCGTGTGTGTGTGCGTGTGCGTGTGTGTGTGTGTGTGTGTGTGTGTTAAGGTTGGGCGATTGTGTACAAGCCTACATTGCCCCAATTGCGATCCTCGATAGTTGATCGCTATGGGGGGGCCTCTCTCATGGCTACCAATGTATTTCCATGGAAATATGTTTATTTGCAAAGTAATATATATATATATATATATATATATATATATATATATATATATATATATAAATATATATATATATAGATAAATATATATATATATGTATATATATATATATATATATATACAGTGCCTTGCGAAAGTATTCGGCCCCCTTGAACTTTGCGACCTTTTGCCACATTTCAGGCTTCAAACATAAAGATATAAAACTGTATTTTTTGTGAAGAATCAACAACAAGTGGGACACAATCATGAAGTGGAAAGACATTTATTGGATATTTCAAACTTTTTTAACAAATCAAAAACTGAAAAATTGGGTGTGCAAAATTATTCAGCCCCTTTACTTTCAGTGCAGCAAACTCTCTCCAGAAGTTCAGTGAGGATCTCTGAATGTTCCAATGTTGACCTAAATGACTAATGATGATAAATACAATCCACCTGTGTGTAATCAAGTCTCCGTATAAATGCACCTGCACTGTGATAGTCTCAGAGGTCCGTTAAAAGCGCAGAGCGCATCATGAAATACAAGGAACACACCAGGCAGGTCCGAGATACTGTTGTGAAGAAGTTTAAAGCCGGATTTGGATACAAAAAGATTTCCCAAGCTTTAAACATCCCAAGGAGCACTGTGCAAGCGATAATATTGAAATGGAAGGAGTATCAGACCACTGCAAATCTACCAAGACCTGGCCGTCCCTCTAAACTTTCAGCTCATACAAGGAGAAGACTGATCAGAGATGCAGCCAAGAGGCCCATGATCACTCTGGAGGAACTGCAGAGATCTACAGCTGAGGTGGGAGACTCTGTCCATAGGACAACAATCAGTCGTATATTGCACAAATCTGGCCTTTATGGAAGAGTGGCAAGAAGAAAGCCATTTCTTAAAGATATCCATAAAAAGTGTTGTTTAAAGTTTGCCACAAGCCACCTGGGAGACACACCAAACATGTGGAAGAAGGTGCTCTGGTCAGATGAAACCAAAATTGAACTTTTTGGCAACAATGCAAAACGTTATGTTTGGCGTAAAAGCAACACAGCTTATCACCAAGAACACACCATACCCACTGTCAAACATGGTGGTGGCAGCATCATGGTTTTGGCCTGCTTTTCTTCAGCAGGGACAGGGAAGATGGTTAAAATTGATGGGAAGATGGATGGAGCCAAATACAGGACCATTCTGGAAGAAAACCTGATGGAGTCTGCAAAAGACCTGAGACTGGGACGGAGATTTGTCTTCCAACAAGACAATGATCCAAAACATAAAGCAAAATCTACAATGGAATGGTTCAAAAATAAACATATCCAGGTGTTAGAATGGCCAAGTCAAAGTCCAGACCTGAATCCAATTGAGAATCTGTGGAAAGAACTGAAAACTGCTGTTCACAAATGCTCTCCATCCAACCTCACTGAGCTCGAGCTGTTTTGCAAGGAGGAATGGGAAAAGATTTCAGTCTCTCGATGTGCAAAACTGATAGAGACATACCCCAAGCGACTTACAGCTGTAATCTCAGCAAAAGGTGACGCTACAAAGTATTAACTTAAGGGGCTGAATAATTTTGCACGCCCAATTTTTCAGTTTTTGATTTGTTAAAAAAGTTTGAAATATCCAATAAATGTCGTTCCACTTCATGATTATGTCCCACTTGTTGTTGATTCTTCACAAAAAAATACAGTTTTATATCTTCATGTTTGAAGCCTGAAATGCGGCAAAAGGTCGCAAAGTTCAAGGGGGCCGAATACTTTCGCAAGGCACTGTATATATATATATTTTTTATTTTAAAGCATTCATTATTTGCGTAGATGTAATATACTAACTATTACTCTTGTTAAAAATATGAAATGGTATTACATTTGGTGAAGAGCACATTATGATTTGTTTAGGACTCGAAACTCTAAGTTTAGGACTTTAGACTTGACGCGGACTTTCCTGTCTTGACTTGAGACTTGACTTGGGACTTGAGTGCTAAGACTTGAGACTTACTTGTGACTTGTAAAACAATGACTTGATCCCACCTCTGTAAATTATTATTAACTTTGAAAACAAAGGCTGTGTTGTAAATAACAGAAGAAAACAGATTGCCCAGTAAAAACAGAGTAAAAGTAAAATGTGGATGCTGAGTAATTATCAGTTGATAGCCACATGTTACATCATGAAGTAGTTGTAAGTCCTAGATTTTTAGTCCACACTAGACATTGAGAATATTTATTTTGCATGCGGTAAAGAGTCGACACAAACTCACAAAGCAACATAATGTACCTAACATCTGGTGAGTTCATTCAAATGATCAGGGAAGAGCAGGAACAACGAGTTTTATTCTCTCAACAAAGTATGCTAATTCTATGGAAAATGGCCACTTTTTCCAGCACTTTTTCTACTTTTTATTCGCAATATGTAAAGTCAGTGAATATACTGTAGGCTATGTCTGTGGTTTGAGGCCAGAGTCCTATCCATCCCTATTATTCCAAACATCAGGATACTGTAGTATGGCAAGGTGGTGGGAAATACATTAACTCTGCTGTGCTGCCTTTGCCTCTACTCTGTTCCAGTGTCTGTCATGGATCCCCTGCTAAGATATTTAAGATCTGTTTGTGGTTGCCCAATTTTCTTGAGGTTGCAAGAGTAATTCATTTCTTGCCTCACTCACTCCTCAATGATTTTGGAGAACATCAGATTATACTGTAGCCATCTATGAGGTTGCGGAAGACATAGTTCCCTTATTTGATGGTCAGTGTTGAGAGAACATGAACATTCACTTTTTTTTAGCTTTTAATGTTCTTCCACTGGAATCTCAATCCAACTACTTGTCAGCTCAAAATGTGTTATGAAACTCTTTAAGGATCCTGAATGCAGTCCAGTACAACGCAAGAAAAATCTGAAAGATAGAATTGTACATTTTTAGAGCTGTTTAAGACAAATATGTTGTATATTTCCAGGTTAATATCAGTGCCAATGGTCCTGACCCATTATTATACTATTAATAGACAACATCAATAACGGAAATTCACAGCAATTTGGACTGGTTTCCCCAAATCACTGGATTCCCACATCCCTGGATCAACCGTATATATTTAGACTTCATTCACAAGGCCGATCCGGATGCTAATAAAGCTTTGCGGCCTGCAAATTACGTCCAAAATATACAGTATGAGGACACTTTAATAAGATGCCCACAAGCTTTTACTGTCAGCTTTGCGTGAACTCGGAGAACCCTTACACCACAACCCTTGATCGTACTGTAAATAAGATTTGATAAGGGGTACCTAATAGGGCAGACCTTTTTTTGTGTACATTTATTCAGGTGCTTCCTGTTCAATGAAAAGCTGTGTGAAATCTTAAATTCATCTCTACACACGGATTAATAGCCAATCTGGAGGAGATCCTTCTTATCCTGTTCCTCTCCTGACAGACAGAGAGTGGAGATCCAAACCCTATCAGGCAACAGAATGACTCCCATCTCCAGCTTGCTGCCTGCGTCATGTCTCAAAGACACAGCCTTAACACAATTAGGAAGATTCTGGTAAAGCCCCCACTGCACGGAACACCATGAAAATGCATTGGTCTTCAAGGAATAGATGGTCTGTTCAACTTCTTTGTAATCTTTGAGAAGAGAAAGGGGATACTTACTCAGTTGCACAACTGAATGCATTCAACCAAAATGTGTTTTCCCCATTAAACCCAACCCTTCCAAATCAGAGGTTTGGGGGGCTGCCTTAATCGACGTCATCGGCACCCGGGGAGCAGTTGTTGTTGGGGGTTAACTGCCTTGCTCAAGGGCAGAAGGTCAGTTTTACCACCTTGCTGGCTCAGAGATTCAAACCAGCAACCTTTCATTTACTGGCCCAACGCTCTTAACCGCTGGGCTATTTGCTGCCTAAGTTTTGGGAAGAGAAGAAGAGTGGAGAGGAGTGTGTTTTTGAAACAAATAACACAGTTCTGACATGGGGCTTTGACAATGGGTTTCATACCAACACACTCTTAGAAAAAAAGGGTTTCAAAAGGGTTCTTCTGCTGTCCACATCGTCCCAGTCGGTATAAGAAAGCTAGAACGTCACGGCCCTGCCCGCCTGTGTGGAAAACAACCTGTGGTTACCAAGGTTACATTGGTTCACGGCAAAACTTGATCTTTTTCAAATGCAATTTTCTGGTTGTCTGCATATTTTAGTCAATTAGAAAACTACATTTAAGAAAAGAACATGTCTAAAGATTACTTATCAACATTGCCTGCTCCCGAGCATTCTCACTACTTAGAAAAGCTGAATATTGTAGGGCTTCCCTCATGCTCAAACAAGTGAGTGCTAGCTAGCTAGCCAAGAACAACGACAAAAACAAACAGACTATACAGCTACAAGTAATGAGTGGAGTTACAAACAGACTATACTAAACAAGTTAAATGTCTTACCTGTGATGAAATGTTTTCCACACAAATAGCTATGTGTAACAGTTAGCCTACTTGGACACCGGGTCCCTACATTTCCCACACTCCCATGCAGAATGGCCTGAAGCCACAGGGCTCTTGTCGCAGGCTCTTTTTACCTACGTGGGAGCATTGTGAACTGTAGGTTGGGATTTTTTAAACCTGGTAACATGTACATTGAACAACACAGGAGCTTTTCGGCATGTCTTGTTATTTTTGTAAAAACAAACAATTGGCGATGAAGTTTGCTCTTTTACAATGGGGGTCAATAGGAAAGAATGTTAGTTGACCCCAATTTGTGGGCGTAGTCGAGGAGAATTCCTTATTATTACGTGAATATCGACCCGGTTAACCCTCGTTGGTTCCAGATAGAACCCTTTTTGATTCAAGATATAACCCCTTTGAGTTCCATGTAAAACCCGATGTGGAAAGGGTTCTTCAAAGGGTTCTCCTATGGGGACAGCCAAGGTTCTAGATAGCACCTTTTTTTCAAAGTGCATAGTTTGTGCTGTTGGGAAGGGGTAAAGAGGTGCTTTAGTTTTCCACCAAAGGAAAGCCTTTAACATCCAGAACCAGAACCATTGAATGAAACAGGAACTGGTTTCAATATAATTGGCTGTTGGAAAGTTCACAGACTCTCTGTGCTGGCATCATGTCCATGTTCCAAGACCTCTAATTGCATTATTAATCATCTATATGTTGAGCTGAAGCTCTCTTTTAACAGTACATGGCAGACATCCTCAAACCAATGAAAATTATAATAACAGCATGTGAGACTTGCAAAACTGCACGCAGCCCCACAAATGCCATTCCATTCTATTTCAAAATGGTTGATCACAAGCTGTCCACTGAGAGTTGACGCAATGATGCATCATAGCACAAAACAGAAGCCACAGGGGTGATTTGGACAACTGGGTGGGTTTCACTGACCCGTTAGCTAGATCAGCTTAAACGGTTGGCAAATAAAACTTGTAGACACTGTGTGGGACTTCTTTGGGTGTCCAATACATCTGAGTGATGGCTTATATACTGTAGGTTTACACATACAGTACATGTACAGCATGCACAGTGGCAAATGGTTTAATCGTATTCAAAGGAAAGAAGCTCAAATGTTCTCAAAAGAGATCTTGCAGGTGTAGGGTTAGCCTCTGAGCAATTTGAATTTACTCCAGAAATTGTTGGTGCACCGCATAATTATTTTACTCGCAAGGAAAGCTGTAAGATTGTTGTATTCTGTATTATAATTTTTGTAACTTTATACTAGGCAGCAGGTGCCTGGTGGTTAGAGCGTTGGACTAGTAACCAGCAGGTAGCCTGGTGGTTAGAGCGTTGGACTAGTAACCAGCAGGTAGCCTGGTGGTTAGAGCATTGGACTAGTAACCAGCAGGTAGCCTGGTGGTTTGGCGTTGGACTAGAAACCTGCCTGGTGGTTAGAGTGTCGGACTAGTAACCAATAGGTAGCCTGGTGGTTAGAGCGTTGGACTAGTAACCAAAAGGTTCCAAAATCTAATCCCCGAGCTGACGGTATAAATCTGCAATTCTGCCCCTGAACAAGGCAGTTAACCCACCATTGAAAATAAGAATTTGTTCTTAACTGACTTGCCTAGTTAAATTAAGTGTTGAGAAAATGTGGATTTACCATCAAGACAGTTTTTGTCTGTGTTGTAAAGGTAATGGGTCCACCAATGTATATGTATATTTGAAGAGATGTTGACTAACATATTAAAATATGATTTTTATGGAAATGCATTATGTTTTCAAATCTATTTAGCTCTCTAGCAATGTCTGACGTGACTGTTGGCTTTTCTCAGGGTTTTTCCTCCCATGGCATTGGAGGACGACACGGAAAGGCAAGGCTTTTCAAGTAGCTTGTGTCTGGTGCAGGAGCAGAGTAAGTACTGGACAATTATTAGTCATCATGTCCCATATAATCTTGTCACTACATATATATCACAGCACCTGGACACTCCACAGACACACAGAAAGACACACACGTCATTTTTCAATTCCAGATGCATGCCTGTTACCTGAACTAACCCCATACAACAATTGAGAGCATCCTGTCGGGATGTATCACCGCCTGGTATGGCAACTGCACCGCCCGAAACCGCAGGTCTCTCCATAGGGTGGTGCAGTCTGCCCAACGCATCACGGCGGGGGAAACTACCTGCCCTCCAGGACACCTACAGCACCTGATGTCATAGGAAGGCCAAAAAAATCATCAAGGGCAACAACCACCCGAGCCACTGACTATTCACCCCGCTATCATCCAGAAGGCGAGGTCAGTACATCAGAGGTGGGACCGAGAGGCTGAAAAACAGCTTCTATCTCAAGGCCATCAGACTGTAAAATAACCATCACTAGCACATTAGAGGCTGCTGCCTAGATGCATAGACTTGAGATCATTGACAATAGTCACTTTAATAATGCTTACATAATTTGCATCACTCTTCTCATATGTATATACTATATTCTATCCTATTCCACTGCATCTTAGTCTATGCCGCTCTGACATTGCTCGTCCATATACTTATATATTCTTAATTCCGTTCCTTTACTTAGATTTGTGTGTATCGGGTATATGTTGTGGAATTGTTAGATATTACTTTTGAGATATTACTGCAATGTTGGAGCAGGAAACACAAGCATTTCGCTACACCCGCAACAACATCTGCTAAACACGTGTATGTGACCAATAAAATGTGATTTGATTTGATTTTTGATTTGAAATGAAATGTTTCTGTGAATAGTTAACCTCGACGATAACATAGGCTTTTCCTGCCCTAGGGTAGATCCTACTCTCCAGGTGGATGTGGTAAAAGGAGTAGCTCAAGAAATGAATAATTGACAGTGATAGAGTGCTCATCACTCTCAGATAGACGTCCCATTTCTAAGATCCCATTGACACCCTACATCATCTGAGAAACAACAGCATTTGCAATACCAGGGTTGTGGATTAGATTCCCACGGGGGACAAGCATGGAAATGTATGCACTCACACATAAGCTGCTCTGGATAAGAGCGTCTGCTAAATGACAAAAATGTAAATGTTCCTAAATAGTGACTCCATTAAACTTGAGCAAGGGCATCACATACTGTATCAACAATTGCATGCGTAGTACTGTATAATGAAGTATATTGTCCCCATCCACAACCCACACACAAACTATATTCTGAGAGGGAGGGAGTCACTAACCAACATTTACAGTGATCCAGACACAGTCCAGTAAGAAGTTGCAATAAGCTACTCAGATATATCATGCATTATGACCTTCCAGTCTGTGGATTAGATTCCTTCCCTGTGAATGTGGTGGGAGTGAGACCAGTACTTGGTGTTCCCACCAATCGGTAGAAAGGGCAGGATCAAGGAGTTCCTCTGCAGTCGTTCCTTCAACTCTGAGCTAAAACCATAACTATTAGGGCATCAGCATTCCTGCCTGGCTCCACATCGTGATATAAAGGTCCAATGCAGCCAGTTTTATCTCAATATCAAAACATTTCTGGGTAACAATTGACCCTTCGTTATGACCCACCCCAGAATTTTGGCCAACCAATAGTAGCGCTCCAATGGATAGCAACTGTCATCGAGTCCGACACCTCGGACAAGCTCACATTTAAAAAGCATGAAAGCCAGTGATGGCAATGGTAAAAACAGAGAGTTTTCTTTAAAACAAATATTGTTTGAATGGCTAAATAATTGAACAGTGCACCTAAGGTAGCCATGTAATGAACACAACTCTCATCTCTCATCTGCTGTCGATATCAATACATGCTTTGAGAGCACTTGTTAGTTCCAAAGGATGGGACAACATTGACTGCTACCTGACAGTGAATTCAGAGCCATTCAGTGGCTAGCTTCCCTACAAACATACATTTACCAGGTCCCTGTGAAGCAATTGTAATGACAGTCCACCACAACATCCCGAGAGTCTCCTGCAGTGGAGGCTCCTCCTCAGAGGAAGGGGAGGACCATTAATTTTTTTAAATAGTAAAACATAAAAAATTATATCCTTTTTAGTTATAACTATACTAAATATATTCAAGTCACCAAACAATTGATTAAAACACACTGTTTTACAGTAAAGGTCTACAGTAGCCTCAACAGCACTCTGTAGGCTAGCACCATGGTGTAGCCGGAGGATAGCTAGTGGTCCGTCTTCCTCTGGGTACATTGATTTCAATACAAAACCTAGGAGGCTCATGGTTCTCACCCCCTTTCATAGACTTAATACGGTAATTATGACAACTTCCCGAGGATGTCCTCCAACATATCAGAGCTCTTGCAGCATGAACTGACATGATGTTGACACAATCAAAGGATCTGAGAATGAATCTAGTACTAAAAGCATAAGCTAAAGCTAGCGAGCAGTACAGCGTATAAAATTATGTGAGTAGCTGACTCATAGAGAGAAAGACAATAATTGAACAGTTTTGAACAAAATAATTTCTTTAAAATTGAAGGAGAAGCAAGAGAGAGAGCAAGAGCGATATTCTGTTTTATTTATTTCACTTTCTCTTTGGTAGCAAATGCAGCTAGCAAGTTTAGCCTACTCAAACACCCAGCTCAAACAGAGAGGGGTGCTATGTTAGCTGGCTGGCTATGGCTATACAACATTGGAACTCTTCCAAGTCAAGGTAAGATTTTGGTTTTAGAAATGTATTGCCAACGAGGCCCACCGGTGTAACTGCTAAACTGATTGCTGACTGTACACTGTAATGCATGATTATAGCGGGTTTACTAACACGTTAGTTCTAGTAGCTATGTTGACATTAGCTAATATGGTGACAACAATGTAGGCTGTGTGTAGTGGTTAGCGGTTATGATATGAAGGCTTGGCTTAGGAAGGTTTTTTCGCCTGGTCACAGACAGTGATGTGTTGTGCACTGAAGTCCACAAGTGAAGGGAAAAGGTGAGAAGAGGAGGACGCGTAGATGAAAAGGAATTATACAACGAGCAAAATGATCATGCTGTTCGTATGTGGTTGCTATGAAAGTGAACTGTGTTTGCGTGTGATCAGGGGTGTATTCATTCCGCCGATTCTATTTAAAAAATTACTTAAACGGAACAAAACAGGGATAAACATTCCTGAATTTGTCCAATAGAAACTCTCGTATGCAGCTATTGGACTAATGATTACACCCTGGATCAGCTAGATGCAGGTAAGAGTTTACAAGAGTGTACACAAAATGTTCTCTTAACCTGTGCACCTATGTTGTAAAATTTAATTCATAGGTTGTATGGAAAATGTGAGTATCATGTCGTAGCCTAAACCTATCAATGTTACATTAAGCTGGATGAATGGAATATGAATTATAGTCATCCAATATGTTGTAATTGAAATAAGGCCATGCTCATAAAAAAATAACAGTCCTCCCTCATCTTAAATGTCACTGACAGGTTAAATACGGATCTTTAAGGCAATTGAGACATGGATTGTGTTTGTGTGTGTGACTTTCAGAAGGTGAATGGGCAAGACAAAATATTTAATTGCCTTTGAACGGGGTATGGTAGTAGGTACCAGGCGCACCAGTTTGAGTGTGGCAAGAACTGTAAAGCTGCTGGGTTTTTCATGCTCAACAGTTTCCTGTGTGTGTCAAGAATTATCCACCACCCAAAGAGCATTTAGCCAACTTGACACAATTGTACGAAGCATTGGAGTCAACAATGGGCAAGCATCCCTGTGGAACGCTTTCGACACCTTGTAGAGTCCATGCACCGATGAATTGAGGCTGTTCTGAGGGCAAAAGAGGGCGCAACTCAATATTAGAATGGTGTTCCTAATGTTTTGTACACTCGGTGTATATAAAACACAGATAAATCAAGTTTTGGACTGCACTAGGCCTTTAAAGACTGTGGCCAGAGAATCACTCACTCCTTCACCATTTTTGGTTTCCCAAAATGGCTTTACTGGAATGCTTGTGGAAAATGACAAGCTGCATCTGAATGTTTTCCAATGATTCAGATTTTTTTCTGATGTATAATGTGATACGGGGTAATTACAAAGAGGCTATAAAACCAAAATAAAGAGGTGTCTAACAGGGGGAAGGAATGCGGACAAGACATATAAAACACGCCAGTAAACAGGACAAATGCTTGACAGGACAAATGCTAGTCAGCCTTTTACAGTAAGAAGACAAAGTTAGTTTAATTACGTAATCTATCAAATATAATAACTGTGTCAGCTACTGTGGTTGCTGTTTTAAGCTTTTTCATGACAACATTCAAAAATGTACTTTAAACTTGAACTGAAGGGACTACATCCATGTTAAACTCCCACTGACCATACACACAAACAGAATGAAATAGCCAGTTTGGATGGGGCTTTCAGGCTTCACAGGTGATTTTGTCTCCCCCCACTTCAACCTATCTAAGACGTATTACAGTACAGAGAGCAAAGAGAGGAAGAGTGCCTTGAATTTCTGCTGAAAACATTGGAGCCGAGGCTTTCGAAGCAAATGGAAAATGTGACCAAACGAAGAGCAAACATTGGAAAAAGCAGCACCAATGGTTTGAACATGTCTAATTGAACTAGACAGTGCTTGACTACAGAGAGAAGGATTACATTTTCTGAATAAATAAATCAATTAAAGGTGTAAAAAAATCCTCTCTTTTGCCAAGTCAGACATTTCATGGTCACCTCATAACTAAAAGCAGGCATCATATTTTTTTAAACATTCTCAAAAGGGAATCTTCTTGTAGAAAATTCTAAGTAAATATCTTAACTCATCATTTACCTCCTAACTCAACTGTCATGTGCTGAGAGGATACCTAAAGGTAGCCCAGAGGGGAATGTTTCTGCAAACAAAGTACAAAAAGTTTCCTTTTTATAATCTCTGGACAGCAAAGTTGCCCAAAATCACCAATTTTTGCTTCCCAAACTCTAAGGTACAGTTACAGTTCCCAATATCTCGTGAGTCTGCTTTTTCTACCTTTTCCGTTCCTCATCCCACGTAACATAATGGCAGGAGGCTTTCTACTGGAAGTCTCCAGCAGTCACGCCATCCACAGCATGTTTTTCAGGTCCAGGGGCTGTCTTAAATGGTTCCCATACAGGCACATGCACAGATAGGGGTCTCTGGGTGCTGGAGCCCCTGCCCTTTAACCCTCCTATGAGAAGAGGGCCAAAGGTCATTTGTAGCTCAGTTTGTAAAAAAAAATCTAAATATTACCCCAAAACATCTATGATTTTTACATAAAAATGCAGGTTGCTGGTTTTTATTTTAATAGTTTACTTAATTTGTATGTGTTCAAAAAGAATGATATTCAAGAATGTAAATGCAATTCAATATACTTCCAAATTGAAATGATTATTTGTGAATATAACAACCTAAAAAAGTATGTATGATTTACTTGCTGCATCTTTCTCATATCTGTACAGACATACAATTTGCGAGGAACTTGAGTTTGGACAGTGGACAAGAACCAACAGATAAGCCTTCCCGGGAAAATCCTGACTGAATCAAGCTGTCACGCCACAGGTAAGGACCGTCTTTCAGCCTAAAGCCAAGTTATTGCATTGCAGTCCAACAGATGCGCTTTTTAAAACATAGATATTTAATTGAAATTGGAAATGGCCTGTATATGGGGAGTTAATGTTAACAAGTTGTTGGCTAAATAGGACTAATGTTACAGTCTGAGGCCAGTTAGCTAGCTAGCTGGCTAGCTGGCTAGCTGGCTAACCAACCACGCTGATAGAAATAGAGCCAGAGACTGTTCCTGTCGTTGTAACTAGCATTGTGCGGTATTTATCACATTTTTTGGCATCATTAAAAATCACTAACATCAACTTTTTGAATAGTTTAGAAATAGTATGATATACACCACCATTCAAAAGTTTGGGGTTACTTAGAAATGTCCATGTTTTCAATGAAAACATGCATGAAATTAGCTGCAAAATGAATAGGAAATATAGTCAAGTCGTTGACAAGGTTATAAATAATTTTTAATTGAAATAATAATTGTGTCTGTCAAACTTTGCTTTCGTCAAAGAATCCTCCATTTGCAGCAATTACATCCTTGCAGACCTTTAGCATTCTCGTAGTTAATTTTTTGAGGTTATCTGAAGAGATTTCACCCCATGCTTCCTGAGGCATCTCCACCAAGTTGGATTGTCTTGATTGGCACATCGTACCATATGGTCAAACTGCTCCCACAACAGCTCAATAGGGTTGAGATCTGGTGACTGTGCTGGTCACCCTATTATAGACAGAATACCAGCTGACTGTTTCTTCCCTAAATAGTTATTGGAGATGTGCTTTGGGTCATTGTCCTGTTGTAGGAGGAAATTGAATTAAACGCCGTCCGCAGGGTATGGCATGGCGTTGCAAAATGGAGTGATAGCCTTCTATCTTCAAGATCCCTTTTACCCTGTACAAATTTCCCACTTTACCTCCACAAAAGCACCCCCAGACCATCATTATGCTTTACAATAATGACATTTGATGACATTTATTTAGTTGCCTGTATGTAGTAAATACAACAATTTTTACAGTGACAACACCATAGAGGAAAGAAGAGACTGAACTGAACTGTGGCCTGATCATATACCTCGGAAAAAGGGTCGAGGACCTTGTCAAGGTTTACAAGGTAATGGTTGTTTTATTTTCCATTTCATAGCTTTATTTATTTAGGTATGATCTCTCTTCCCTTATGTTGCACAGCTTAGATCTAGTTGACCTTGTCTATGTACTTTATTGTTTTTAACTTCTGAGGATGCTGACGACCACATTCTCCAAGAGGACCTCGCTCAGCATGTGCTGAAGGCATTCGTGGTGAGGGATCTGCATCAAAGGGGCCAAGGTCCTAGTTGGTATTCTCAGCGTTGCACTTTTGTATCTTGCCTATGGGCTTTATCTATTGCTTATACATAAACTACCTCAAAAAATGGAAATACACCTTTGAGATGTTCCAAACAGACTTTTTGTAAATAGATACATTGAAGGCCTCCCACAAGATCCAAACTCTTAGGACCAAGTTACTCACCTAGATCTATCTACCAAAGGGGTGTTTGGGTATTTTTTATTTTACTTGTCATAACAAGGCCCAGTAATAAACTCTAGTGGTTGGGAAACGCTGGCCTAAATGGCAAGAATATAACATTGAAGATGCAGCTTTCACCTAGGCAACCGAAGACTCAAATCAGAGACTGTATCAGTATGCTGTTTGTGTTTACATTTTGCTGGTATTTCTCTAATCAAGTCAATATGTTCTATTTTTGTTTTGGTAAGCTATCGATCGAGTGCATACATTAAACAATACTTTTTTTGCTACAAAACCTTGCTAAAACAAGGAGCAACAAAGTTTAATCATGTTGTAAAGAGTCCATGTTACTGGGGAAAGCAGCTGTTCTTTCCACAACACAAACTAAGCTACCCCAAACAACTGAAATATCCTTTTGAGGTGGAGAGGATGTTTTTTGAGGGAAACCCTTGCCTAAATGGCGAGTGAACTATTTTGAAAGGGCCTTAGGCAACCTAAGTCTTTAGTCAGATGTGATGTTCTGTGTTTGCTGTTTGCTGATATTTCTCAGTCAAGTCAGTGCGCATTGTTTTGAATCATCCCTACTTGAATCTTTCAAATGTTTTGGGCAGCGAAAAAGTGTTCAATGCTTAATACAAAGCTTTATGTTTAATGCAAAGTTTACTCTAACTTAAAGACTGGGCAGCCTTTTGAGTTTGCAAAGAGGGCTTTTCCTGCTGAAGGGTAATTGTGTTGCCTCGTTTGTCTGCTTTAACAATATCTGCTTTGTCTTTTTGAATCTGTTCAAATCTCACCACTATTCAACCTCTTATTCATGATTTATTTATCATTTGGTAATTTGGGTGAATTATCCAAAGGAGCAGGACCATCTGCTTTCAATCCACCTTCATGGAGAAACTGGACCAATACACACCAAGACTTGCGTGTATTTAACTTCTTTAACCAAATAGGCAGGAAATGTTACAAAGGGCCAATCCCAAATCGTCCCCCAAACACTACGCACTTGAGAGGATTTGATTGTTCTACATAATATGGTATAACTATCACCTAGGGAGGCCAGGTATAGTTATTATCAGATTGATAACAACTGTCAAATCTTCTCAGTTCTCCACAAGTGCAGAGCAGGGACGGCACTAGAAGCGCCCACACTCTTGGCCTCGCACGCTACCAGTGAACATTTTGCAGAAACATAACGCTATGTTCCAGATCTCACTGCTTTCTTCCATGCGCTGTGCTCTCCTGATGCCTAATAATTACTATTAATACAATGGATTGTGGCCCGTAAACCCATTGAATATGGTGTCAATAATATATACATATATTTTTTTAAATCTATTAGCAAGTACAAATTACAAGTGCATAACTATATCATCATTTTCCTTTAAGAAACATTTTTAGAAAAAGTATTTATCATTTTGTTGCAATGTTTTCATAAACCATAAAAAAAGCCTAATTTTGATGTTGGTCACATTACTGCTAACTAACATGGTGACCAGACCGCACCCGCGGGTGCGTCTGCGTGCGCCATCTCGCGCATGTTGATTTTGTTCCCCCACACCAGATGTGATCAGGACACACAGGTTGAAATATCAAAACACACTCTGATCCAACTATATTAATTTGGGGGGAGGTCGAAAAGCATAAAAATTGTGTGGCAATTTTGCTAGCAAGCTTGCTGTTGCTTGCTAATTTGTTCTGGGATATAAACATTGGGTTGTTATTTTACCTGAAATCCTGCCATATCCTGTCCTCTACTGTACAATTAATGAGCAGATAAAACAGTCAACTGAGTTAGTAATCTCTCCTCCTTCAGGCATCTTCTTCTTTGGACTTTATATGGCAGTTGGATATAAGCTGCATTACCACAAACGACTGGACTGGAATGTGGACCTCAGTTCATCTTTCAATCACCCACGTGGGTATATGCTCCCAAAAACAAATAAGGAGATGGCACGTGGGTATATGCTCCTAAAAACCAATGAGGAGATGGGAGAGGCAGAACTTGCAGCGCGTCAAGTGTCACAAATAGAACCAAGTTATATTTTAGCCGCCTGGCTACGCAGATGCTCGGTGACGTGCGTGAGCAGTGTGGGTGCAAATGTATTTGGAAAACCACTTTGACTCCGCCTCCTAAAGTGTACACAGAAATATTGGTTTTAGGCAGCACTAAAGGGTGTGGAGTATTTGTTGCAGTGTGTAATGCAGTGTAGCCAAGCTTGTTTTAGACCATCCCAGCAGGGCAAAGAACTCTGGGCCGAGACAAAATCATTAGGGGCTAAAGCCCCGAAAGCCCGGTTCTTGTGACTTCAATGCAGAGTGAAGTAGATCCAACTTACAATAACTGTTCTGTAAATTATAAAATGAAGTTAGATATAACCAATTTTTTGATGCTGTAAATCGTTTGCATGGGCGACTCTGGCAGGTCAGGACAGACGGGCGACTCTGGCAGCTCAGGACAGACGGCCGACTCTGGCAGCTCAGGACAGACGGGCGACTCTGGCAGCTCAGGACAGACGGGCGACTCTGGCAGCTCAGGACAGACGGGCGACTCTGGCAGCTCAGGACAGGCGGGAGACTCTGGCAGCTCAGGACAGGCGGGAGACTCTGGCAGCTCAGGACAGGCGGGAGACTCTGGCAGCTCAGGACAGGCGGGAGACTCTGGCAACTCAGGACAGACGGGAGCATCTGGAGGAAGGAGACGGAGAGACATTCTGGTGCGTGGGGCTGCCACCGGAGGCCTGGTGCGTGGAGGAGGCCCCCGGATAAACCGGACTGTGGAGGCGCACTGGAGGTCTCGAGCACCGAGGTCTGCACAACCCTACCTGGCTGGATACTCCCCGTCGCCAGGCCAGTGCGGCAGACCCCACTGGGCTGTGCTGGCAAACCGGGGACACCGTGCGTAGGACTGGTTCCATGTACTCCGGCCCAAGGAGACGCACTGGAGACCAGATGCGCTGAGCTGACTTCATGGCACCTTGCTCGATGCCCACTCTAGCCCGGCAGATACGAGGCGCTGTGATGTAACGCACCGGGCTATGCCGGCGCACCGGGGACTGTGCGCCTCACGGCATAACATGGTGCCTGACCGGTCCACCTCTCTCCACGGTAAGCACGGTGAGTTGGCTCAGGTCTCCTACCTGACTTAGCCACACTCCCGTGTGCCCCCACTAATACATTTTTGGGGCTGCCTCTCGTCCCTGTTGCGCTGCCGTGCTAGCTCCTCATAATGCCGCCTCTCGGCATTCGCTGCCTCCAGCTCTGCCTTGGGGCGGCGATAATCCCCAGCCTGTGCCCAGGGTCCCTTGCCGTCTAATATCTCTTCCCAAGTCCTGTTCTCCAGGTATCGCTGCCTCTCGTCACCAGCTGCTTGGTCCTTTCTTGTTGGGTGATTCTGTAACGGTCATCGATGGAAGAAGGTGAGGACCAAAGTGCAGCGTGGTACTTGTTCATGTTATTTATTTAAACTGAACACTATCAAACAAAGAAACAAAAAGCACAACCGAAACAGCCCCGTCAGGTGCAAAACACACTAAACAGAAAATATAATCACCCACGACTCGAGGGTGAAAACAGGCTGCCTAAGTATGGTTCTAAATCAGGGACAATGATTGACAGCTGCCTCTGATTGAGAACCATACCAGGCCAAACACAGAAATACCAAATCATAGAAAACAGAACATAGACTGCCCACCCAACTCACGCCCTGACCATACTAAAACAAAGGAACTAAGGTCAGAACGTGACAGGAGGAGACGGGCTAAAGGAGTATTTTTTTAAGCCTTGAGACATGGCTTGTGTATGTGTGCCATTCAGCGGATTAACGGGCAAGACAAAATATTTAAGTGCCTTTGAATGGGGTATAGAATTAGGTGCCAGGCCACATATTCCAAGTCAGAACCGTCCAGAGTAGTGATGCTACTCAAGGCCATCAGACTGTTAAACAGCCACCACTAACATTGAGTGGCTGCTGCCAACACACTGACACTGACTCAACTCCAGCCACTTTAATAATGGGAATTGATGGGAAATGATGTAAATATATCACTAGCCACTTTAAACAATGCTACCTTATATAATGTTACTTACCCTACATTATTCATCTCATATGCATACGTATATACTGTACTCTATATCATCAACTGCATCCTTATGTAATACATGTATCACTAGCCACTTTAACTATGCCACTTTGTTTACATACTCATCTCATATGTATATACTGTACTCGATACCATCTACTGTATCTTGCCTATGCTGCTCTGTACCATCACTCATTCATATATCCTTATGTACATATTCTTTATCCCCTTACACTGTGTATAAGACAGTAGTTTAGGAATTGTTAGTTAGATTACTTGTTGGTTATTACTGCATTGTCGGAACTAGAAGCACAAGCATTTCGCTACACTCGCATTAACATCTGCTAACCATGTGTATGTGACAAATAAAATTTGATTTGATTTGATTTGCTAGTTGGGCGGGCGGGTACGGGAGGGATTCTCAATAGTCGGTGATATGTTTGTTAACGTGGCTTTCAAAGATTTTAGAAAGGCAGGGCAGGATGGATATAGGTCTATAATGTAGTGATCTGCAACATATCATTGGTTAAACGAACATGCATTTATAGATCCATTGGAGAATTGAATCACAATCATGTTTATTTTGATTGACTTCAACTACAACCTAATCCAAAGCTTTCCGTTGCCACTGCATGCATTCACCCCTTTTGATCATGAATGCTGTCTAAGGCACTGCATCTCAGTGCAAGAGGCGTCACTACAGTCCCTGGTTCGAATCCAGGCTGTATCACATCCGGTCGTGATTGGGAGTCCCATAGGGTGGCACACAATTGGCCCAGCATCGTCCGGGTTTGGCCAGGGTAGGCCGTCATTGTAAATAAGAATTTGTTCTCAACTGACTTGCCTAGTTAAAAAAAGGTTCAATTAAAAAATAAAACAATTAATAACTAAAATATTAGCACAAAGCAGGCTCAGTTCATAATCCTACGTCTATAATTTAGTAGGACATATTGACATATAGACCTGGGGATATTTATTTAATTAACACATTCTCATTTACAGCAACAACCTGGGGAATAGTTATAGGGGAGATGAATGAGCCAATTGTAAACTGGGGATGATTGGGTGACCCGTTTAACCTCCAATCCGAAAGACAGCGCCCTACATAGGGCATTGGGATATATTATTTTTGACAAAAGGAAAAGATGCCTCCTACTGGCCCTCCAACACCACTTTCAGCAGCATCTGGTCTCCCATCCAGGGACCAACCCTGCTTAACTTCAGAAGGAAGCCTGCAGTGGCATGCAGGGTGGAATGCTGCTGACTGTACATTAGCAACAGTTGGCAGAATGATAACGACAAAGTAATTTAAATAGAATGCTACCAATTCAAACATGCACACACTTAATGCAACTTTATATCTCTATACCTTTTGAATCATATTGGTTGTGTCCAAATTGATACTCCGGATGAAAAAAGAAAAACTGTATTTTCAATGACATCAGCATATCATCCTTCACGTGCACGTGCTGCATACCTTTTCCCTTCGAATAATGTTTATCAGCTGTTTTATTTTGTCTTCTCCATGTTTCCAATGGTTACCTCTTTTTCTCATTTCATTGCTCTGGACTGTCTGGCCTATATAAGCTTGGGAGCGCAGCTGAGACTTTTATTGGTCCTGCTCACTTAGGGGGCTGTCAGTGGTGATGGGTCGGGAGTCTGGTGTTTGATCAGATCACACTCAGATCACATTGTCTCTCACTGTCTCTGTCAGTCTGTCTGTCTGACTGGACGTTTAAAGTAGGCCCAAGGCTGGCAGGCAGCACAGCGCAGCTCCTCTTATAGCTAGTCAGCTAGCCAACCAGGCAGAGCGTAGCAGAGCAGTGTTGGTAACGTAGCAGAGCAGTGTTGGTCCGACAGTAAACTTGGCCTTGTGGCCTAAACAGCATGGCGTACGGCCAGAGGACCCCATGCTCTGATGGAAGGCTGCCTGGCCGGCTGACTCACTGGACGATCTCTAACACAAACTGGGGATCTCTCTCTTTCTCTGTGTCCATGATAACGGCCAAAGCAAGCAGACCCATATTAGTAATAGTCAAAGCATCCCTCTCAAAGGTCATGACTTCCTGAATAGTGCTGTACACCCAATCATGTACTCCTGATCACAATGTACCTCTGAAAGATTATAGTGTGAGTCATTACTCACTTCTAATCTAGTTGAATTACTGTTTTGTACAAACACGTTTGCCAAAAACCCTTTCATTACACAAAAATAGTCTGTAGTGTACTGACCGTTGACTATGAATTATCCAACTTAATTGTATGATTCATATATTTTGATATTTTTTGCTGGTAAATTATGAGAGTCCCATTACAATTATGAATAATAATCCCATTATGCAATATTCTAGGGCATTGTGTTACTCAGACACCTGAGAACTAATAAAGCTCTCCCAGCTAGCACATAAATGTGTTAAGGAGGTCAATCGAACTCGACCAAAAACAATGGAATTGCCATGGAAAGAATCCGAGTCGACTCATTACCCCCCAGCAAAATTAGCCTCCATTTAAGCTACTGTCTACATATGTATTTCACATATGTATGTTGAGGTAAAAATCAGAGCATAATGCTTGTATGGATGT
This sequence comes from Oncorhynchus masou masou, assembly GCF_036934945.1. Taxonomy (NCBI): domain Eukaryota; kingdom Metazoa; phylum Chordata; class Actinopteri; order Salmoniformes; family Salmonidae; genus Oncorhynchus; species Oncorhynchus masou. The sequence continues at coordinate 296,539 of NW_027016523.1, forward strand.
CATCGTTACCAATCACCTGCATTACAGTTAAAGAAAGACTTTGACTACCACCACCAATTTTTGTATGCTAACCATCTTATACGAGCGGGAGTTAGCATTTGGCGGTCACTTTTTCTTAACCTGAAAAGGAAAAACTTCTACATGTTATGCAGCGAAAATAGCCAAATAATTCCAAATTGGACTTAAGTAACGACATTGTGGAACCGTAACATAAATCATAACGGATTTGACAAATATCCACTTTGTTAGATCAGATTTGTTGAACGTGCACCAATCTGCTCAATGGAACATCTGCTTTCCATTGACTCCTTTACCGCATCTATAATGTTCTGAGAACCATACGTTTTTTAGAGCTTGATGTTAGCGTTGTTGTCATATGGTTATTTTGCATACATCCTTCCCACAACTTTCTGAGAATGGTTCAAGATAATTGCTTGGCTTTGGAACATTCTCAGCACATTTAAGGAACTTGGTGAAAAAAAATATATATAAAATATTTGTTGGTATTTCATTACTTTAACAGAAAGCTAAAAGTTCCAAACATGCTTACATTTTATACAAATATTGGTAATGTTCTTGGAATGTTCTGCAAATGGTTTGACATCGCAAATGTCCTCAAATAGTTCAGAGAATGTTAAGAAACAACTTTCTTCTGTGGGAATTTCAGTACTTCAGCATAACATTTCCTACAGGTTTCCTCATGGTTCTATTTAGAGTCATGTTCTGAAATTGTTCCAATACCATTAAGAAACAATTTTCTTTGGGAATTTCAGTACTTCAGCATAACATTTCCTACAGGTTTCCTCATGGTTCTAATTAAAGTCATGTTCTGAAATTGTTCCAAGACCATTAAGAAACAATTTTCTTCTCGAATTTCAGTACTTCAGCTTAACGTTTCCTACAGGCTTTCCTCTTGGTTCCATTTAAAGTCATGGTTTCAAATTGTTCTGAGAATGTTAAAACTTTCCATAAAAACCACAAGAAAACTTTAGTAACAGAGAATGTTATTTAAAAACATATACATTCTGTTCTCAGCATCAACAAAACTCTCTTTTCTCAAGTGTTCAGGTGTATTGGCTGTGCCCCACTAATTGGCCACACCTGATCTTAATGAGTACTAGTTTCCTTTGAAATGGGGTCAGCTTTGAACAGCTTTGTATGCATAGAAAACATGACATGCTTGCTCCATCCTAGTGGCACAGTGGACTAGTTCTGTGGTAAGAGACAGAAGAGTATACTGTGTAAGTTTGAATCTCACTGATGCCGTGTCACAATGAAATATTAATGTGTTTGTGTGCTTGAACTTCAAAAAAGTTAACCCAAAATAAACTAGTAGTGTTTTCAAAAGTCTTAATGAAACAAAGTGAAACGTTCCCGGAACTTCACTTCTGTTCTCAGGACGTTTAAAACGTTAAATATTACCGGTCAGGAAACATATGGCTTCATTCCCACAACCAATTAAACAAAATACATACGTTCCCACAACTTCCAAGGAACCAAACGTGCTAGCTGGGCTGCCTTTCAAACTAGCACATTTGACATTCAGTATATGGGAAACATGGTTTGCAGATAGTGTTAAAAGGTGCATGTGTGTAAGCTTAGGGATGGTGGGTCAGACAGAAAAGGAAAACACAACAGCGGTTGTGCTCTGAACTTGACAGCCAAGTAAAATAATCACTATTGTACCAACAAATCACCTCTGCCTGTTGTAACAGTTCTGTTCAAAACATACAGCACAGTATATCATGGCTTTTTTGGCACTATTGGTGTATTGGAATGATGCAATGGCCCTAGAACAATGAATCTAGCTGGGCCCTGCTGGGTATCTGCCAAAATACAGTCATCATCATAGTAAAAAAAACACCACAATGAAATAATCCCCATTTTGCTTTATTAAGGCACAAAGAAATAGGACATTTTGTGAAATGGAAAGGCTACTGTTAAATGTCTGAACACTTTCTACAAAAGACAGCTTCTTGATTCTCCACCAAAAAGTAGTTAACTCTTGTGAATAGAGAAGGAAATTAGGGAGGGGGGGGGGTTCTGCCTTTATGGGTTTCTAGTCTGGATGCAGGAAAAGACATCACCTTGTCATAGTGCATAGGGCTGTGAGTGGGGCTGTTAGCACTGAGTAGGTCTGGAGCTGAAACCACCACACCAGGAGAGAGAGAGAGAGAGAGGGCTACCTTCAGGGGAAGTCACAAGGACTAGTTCTGACCCAACGTTGAATCACGCTAGAAGCCTTCAATTATTCTGTATTTCCCCCATTGTTAATCCGATCTGGGGGAGAGAGCGATAATTAGCTGGCTTTGCGGGGCCTAAGTGAAAACAGAAGGGGAAATACTATACGGATCCATAGCTATTTCTCCTATCCTAATCCAAGCTATTGTGGAAAGGAAAGCCAGTGGGGGGGAAGGGAAGGGAACAGGGAGGTGGATGAAACTGAAGACATCTGTTGAAACCTGGCCGGACCCTCAGTCAGTCATACCGGTGAAATACTTCAATGATGGTGCGCTAATCTTGTCCACATGGGTGCGAGAGGGAGATTTTATAGATGGGTAGGCAAACATGACAGCCTCAAGGGATACTATGAGCAGTAAGTGCTTGATGTCTACCTTTTTAGTACCGCGTTCCAAGACTTAAATGGAACTGGAATCAGCTCGTGTGGGGTTGGGAGTTGGACTGTAACACCATGGCTGTCACTATCACTCCGTGGCCCAGCTCCGGCTCATCTTGGCCTGCATACAGCAACACAAGTGGCACCCAAGGGGCACTCTTGTTCATTGCTGTGTTGCACAGAGATGTTGGCAGCATCTGAGCTCCTAAAACCCCATCAAACTTAACCATGAAACCAGAAACATCTTACATATTCATTCTGTCATGGACCTCTTCCAGTGCTGTAAGTTCACATTACAGAGCCCATTCCCTTGCATTAACTATACAGTGTGCAGCAACTTTGAAGGGATATGTTTGCAGAGGAAAATCTGGAAGGGTGCAACAAAGTCTCTTAGTCCCTGATTGTTTTTCATGCTTTGAGATCTGTGAGAACAGTACAGTAGGAGGCGGTCCTTAAAGCTCTTATCATGGGCTCTAGAAAGAGGAATGGGTCAATGAAACAACAGAATAAACTGTGCTGAGGAAGCAGCTCAGACCCATAAAACGTCTCAGACCCTGTGACCTGAGCAGGGAGGACGTGTCCGCTGGTTAACAGTTTGCTCCTGATGACAACGACATCTCCAAACAAACCGTCAGTATTGTAGTAATCCCAGTCCCACAACAATCTGTCTCTCGGCTGAAACACACCACTTTCTCCTTGTAATCGGTATAACAAACTTCTAGAATGGATGCGGCAGACATGTAACTGAGCCGTCCCAGGGGATGATAGAAATTACCTCCCAGCTAAGGAATGGCCAGGGAAAGACCCAGTCTGCTGAAGAGAAAATGACCTTCTCCACTGGGAGT